>NC_089320.1:15437838-15737838 GCF_036669915.1 Pocillopora verrucosa | reverse complement strand
TGCATCTTTTTCTTTTTACTGCTGAATGGAAAAACGTTACAATTTTTGTGATTTCGCCCCCGACTTTGTTTGTCCACGAAAAATTTCACCTCCGCCAAACCATGTTGTCATCACGTTTTCTCCATATAAAAAAATAAAAGAAAAAGTTAAACCAGATGGGACTGAATTAAAAGTAAGCTAGGCGAGGTGATCACCAATTACCCAGTTATAATCTAATTTATCAGTAATGAAGACCTTGAGTGTAACAAAAGGACTTCTTACACACCCATGGCTAAGTCGTTTAGTGACCGCCTGGCCTCTCTTGAATTGACAGGTACTCTGCCGGGGGTTTTATATTTGACAAGAACATCAAAATTCAATGTTCCAGTGCGCTAACCGTTCCAGTGTGCTAACCATTGCTCTCCCTGATAGCTTAACATTACCTGTCCAATCCATTCCGTCACTCGAGGAGAAACAGCTGCTCTCTGATCTAGCAAACAAGAGAATTAATTTGATAACTCATAGAATGAGAACCTCTTCAAAGAGATGTACTCTACCTATTGAAAATCACTTTTTACTCACTTTTGCTCAGTGTACATGCAGACATAAAACCGTCCGGAGTCTGGGTCCAACAGTACGGCCCTCCGAGAGTATTCGTGGACACCTGACGATAAAAAACGTGTTCGACTAAGTATTGGTTTTTTTAAGAATTGTGAATCCAGCAGGGTCTGAAAAGTCAACTGATAACAGGTTAGGGTTAATGTTGTGCTAGGGGAGGGGTAGGTGGGCTGATAATTTGTATGTTGAAATTAAGGGAGTGAAGGTTCGCATACCACCAAACGGAGGCAACAGTTCAGCCATGCAGCCATACAGCTCAGCTCGCATTACTTTAAGAACTGGAGCGCTGGTGGGAATGAAACGCACATAGCGCGCCGTGAATGGCTCAGATAATTTCACCAGAATCGGATTTTTAGCTTCTTGGCCATTCTTTGGACCATTCAGCTCCTGCAACAGAAAAACGACCAGAATTAGATTGCATGCGGATGTTACATGGCCACACTGAGGTTCAAACTCTTTCCTCAGGTGCTGATGGTGTCTCTGACGAAAATAGTCTCTGCGAACGCGTAAAGGGATATAGGACCCAGACAATATGTTATGTTGATTGATTACAACTTGAAAATCAGAATCAAGGACAAGAGTTGCCATAACACATTCGTCATTTTTGGAACATCGGCAAAATGGCCAAATTCCTGTCGTTTCCCTCTTCAGTGTGTTTTTATCCAGCGTTGTTAGGGACATGGTTATATTTTAAGTACAAGGGAGTTGTGCTCCTTAGTTTCGTTGTGGATTTATTTATTTGGTTGATTGTTGTTGCTTTTATTTTGAAGCCGTCTATCAAGGTGGTCCGGTTTTTCATCTTCCTCAAATAAGAGCAGTCTAATGCAGATCAGAATTTGAATAGCCACAAACAATTAATTTCATTTCACATCGGACCATTTTTTTAACTGCGAATATTCCCATTTCTAACCCCCTACTTACCAGAATTTTTTTACCCCCGAGAATGTGCGACCCCATTCCCGTAACTCTATTAAAAATGTAACCCTGTTGTGGTCAATCCAGTCGTGAAAATGCGAACCCATCCAGCAGCACATCCCCATTAGCCTATAACTAGGAGGTAAACCCCCTCCCCCCCTGCGTGGGATTTTTTCGTCAACTGATTAGCTATATCGTGAGGATTAGAATCTTCAAAAATGAATTCGATAATTTGGTTCCCGTTTAAATTTGAAAGGTCGTTTTATCTTTCTATATCGCCTTTGTGAAAAGGAATCAGATCGTCTAGAAATTTTCAACTTTACCTTAACGATTCCATTTTCTGTATAATCTAACCACTCAATACTGTTGTTACTGAACTTCAGCTGAAAACGTGTTACAAAGAACGAACTTGCCCCCTGCGTCGCCACTCGAGTCACCTTCCGCAATGAGCCAAAGTCAACCTGAAGGGTGGGGGGGAGAAGTGAATTGTTAACATACTCTTTGAAACTGCCAAGTGAAGTAAAACGAAATGTTTTGAGGCAAGGTAAAATTCTATGCCAAACATCGACATTTCACGACTGAGTTGTCATTGGCTTGTTGTGATATGCTCTTTTTACTGGTTAGTCGCTGCGATTTTCTATATTCAGTCTAGTTATATTAGTTATGATCAACCACTAAAGGAGCTCTTGATTGTTAAACGAATTCTCCTTGTCAGCACCTTAGAAAATGTATAGAGATCAGAATGGAGAATTTGCATACTGATTATCGGTTGTAAAGTGTGAAGCTTAATCAAAAGGCGCTCCCCTTACGCTTCACCCCTTTGTATGAGGGTCTCAATAGGGTGATGGCTTTTACGGCTATCGGTTAAAATTTTGGCCAATTTCCGGCTAACGGTTAACACCTTTCCATTGTTTCCACCAGACATATTTTTTACGGTTAACTTTTTTTACGACTAACGGTTAAAATTTGTCAATTTTTACGTCTAACGGCTAAATATTTTGGCCGTTTTACGGCTAACGGTTAACCCCATTGAGACCCTCTTGTATCATGCCATTGCGTCATGTAGTCCGCCCAGTAGGAAATAGGTGTCAACAGCACAATATTTCTTGGACAAATGACATGTTTAGGTGATTTCCGATCTCACCATATAAATGTATAAAATGATCACAAAAAGTACAAGAACTGTTATGTTGTTATAGTCATTTCGATCTTCATTGCTAATTGATGGCTTTGGTATGTTTCTCATCTCAATCTACCATAACATTGTAAAAACAGTTCTAGAATGCTAAACAAACCCTGTTGTAATCTACTACACCTGTAGATAATCCAGTTGCCCCAGTGACGCTTGCCAGCCGTAGGGAAATCCAGGGACGTTCTTGTTCAGGCGGATATCAGTAGGATTTGACACTGTTTGGGAAGTGTCCACACTATGACTTAGACCTTCATCTGGGATATACCCAGACTCCAAACCAAGGGGGTCGATGCAATTTTCTGTAAGAAAGGCAATGATAACGAGGTAGTGGGCTCTGCTGTTACATCAGGTCTTGCAGAATGCCGTTGGACCAAGAGAGTATCAAATTAGGAGACTACCAGATCGTGGAAGCTTAAAACCTAATTCAGTATTGCCTGAACAAACTTACCAGGAGCGCCTTCAATGGGACAGCCGAACACTTCAAATCTCATGCAAACAAGCTTCTGCCAAGCAAACGGCCTTATGCGGATGCTGTGCGCCTCAATTTCATTTTTCAGGTGGTGAGAAACTGAGGTGGAACTGTCGAAATTCCCAGGGAACTCCTAAATGGAAAACAATTCAAAGCATATCCATACTCAAAAAGAAAACGACTGATCTAGTTTTGTCGTTTATAATTGAGAGAGTAAAAAGAAAAACGTTCTTGTGGCTTTTAAAGTGGAGCTCTATACAGCCCTTTGCCCTGGCGTTCAAAGGGAGGATAATACCAGACAATGGATAAATCGCTTTCTAATGGATAAAAGTAAACAAAACGTATTGCAATTAACACTGGACAGAGAGCTATCCAGTTGTCAACCCTTGATAACTGAGAGTTATTAGCTTTGGTGAGAGAGTTACCAGCGTTATCGATCCTTCGAACAACTGTGGCCTAAAGTTTTTTCGAATATTTCGACATCCATGCATAAGTTGATAACGATGTCATAACCACTAGATAAGTTCGTGAATGAAATCAATCGAGTTCTAGGGGTATTTTGAATGAGTAAGCTCGAGTAAACTTTGCAAGGGACTTAAACAATCGCCCAAACCCATAAGGCCTGTACAATTTTCTAGCCTTTCAAAAAATTCCCAGGGGCTTATTTCGAATTAAACGAAACGTCATTTAAGAACTTGTTAATGTCATACATCCAAGTTAACTTTTGTAGCCTCGACTTCTACCCTCTGCGCTCCTTTGTCATATTTGAAGCACTCTGCACAAATGGACATAATGAGATTTACCGATGTAAATGCACTTTACGCATACGTTGTCCTCTTAAAACTAAACGAAGACGAGTCTTTTCTAACCTTATCAAAGCCATTTTCCGTGTAATTATACCATTCCATATCGTTATTGCTGAACTGAATTAGATATCTCTTGACCCAGTGCTGTTTCTGGCTTCTGCCGTATGTTTCAATTCGTGTCACGCGTGTCTTCTTGGTGAAATCAATCTGAATATATTGCTGGTCATTTGTGATGAAGGCACACCACGCATCGTTGTCACCGCCTAAACCCGAAAGAAAAGTGCATATAATTAAAACACATGATTTTCTCTCCAAATCTTACTTAGTCATTTGGTGCAAAAGACTTGGTGCAAAAGACTTGATTATCCTTCGATGGACAATTGTCTAAAACGATGTTACTAGAAAAGAACACGATGTGATATCAATGATGCTATTTCTAGCGATGCTTTAATACCACAACTCAGCGGTGATACATTCATCTTATACACCCTAACATCACCTAATATTCTCGCTCCCCATGTTATGGAAGAGCTGTTTAGTGGTGATCAACTCCTTTATTCTCGTGACTTTTATGTGTGAATTTAAGGGTGATATCTTAAAGAGAAATTAGATACTAGTCACTCTTAGGGGTCAAAGGGCAAAAATCCGACTCGATATTGTATTTATTATAGCGGAGCTCGCAGAGCGTAGCCCCATAATTATACAAAATGGTAGTAGTAACCCATCAAGCCGAAAAAAAATTTGGACATATGACCGTACGACCGTACAAGGTGCTTCTTTTAACATGCGTGGTCAACTGTACCGCGGGCACGCCAACGCCACGGCTTTTTCCAGTAGTCCAGTGGTCAGTTCACTGGGCTCCGAGTCGGACGACCCGGGTTCTAGTCCTGGCCGGGGCAAGGCGTTGTGCCCTTGAGACGTACGGGAAAAAAAATACGAGCTCCGCTTTTAGGCTTAGCTAAATCTATATATTTCGCATGATGTAATACAGTAGGTAACAATGGTTTGGTCCGCATACCTGGCCTGGCTTTGTAGGGCTGCAGATATGAGTATGTAGAAGAGGCCGTCAGTTGATAATCTTTGATTTTACCTGACGCCATCCCCAAGGCGGATTCACACCCTGAAAGAAAGTTGTTCTATTTTTATCCTATTTATCCGGTGTCAAAGAAATTTAGAAATATATTGGGTTTTTCACCGACACAACCTTAGCTGATGCTTACCTTTTTTAAAAAAAATATGTTCATTTGAATGCGAAATTTATTCTGGACTGCAATAGTTTTCTTAGCTAAGCGTTGTGATTGGGTTAGAGAGCTCACCCCACACCTTCCCCCCCCTTCGATCCGATACAAAGCTAAAACCAATGGCGACTCGGTCGTCTGCGTTTTTCCTCGCTTCAGACAGTTTGCTTCGTTTAACTCTGAGTCTTTTTAACTAGGTTCTACCATTACTTTGAATAATTGTTGTGATATCTATGGTTTGGTTTTACGTAACTTATGTGAAACATAATTACAGGTCTTTCCCGATATCCTATCAACAATTGATTTGTATTTTCCTGTAAAACACACATTTGAAAAACTCTATTTAACCAGTATCTTTTTGGCACATCATTATCAAAATTAATTCACTGATAGAACAACAGCTGATGTCTAAATGTCCAAATAAGGATACACAATATTGTCGTGATTTTGGTGAAATATTTTAAATCCATTCGCACCGGGTATATTGATCTCTATGGTAACTGTTTGGAGGGGACTGGAGAAAGAGGCTCCTTTGGTTATCACGTGACCGTCGTCTGTGTAGTCCTTGTAGAATAGCAAGCCTACTGGGGTTACAATATGATGTCTTCCATTTTTCAGGGAGAAGTCGTTGTCAAATATCACAGTGAAGTTAAGTTTGACTTCTTCCGCCCACAAAATTCGGTCAATCTGAAACAAGAACAGAGAACCCAAGGTGAAGTCTCAATTAAGTGTTTTAAGCTGAATTGGTAAAGTAGGCCTCTTTCGTTCTAAACTTTAACTCCATGGCCCATTTTGTACGATGACATCAATTTGAGAGTATCAAAATTCCCTGAGTGTTGTTACTTCCGCCTGAATGTTACTGTTACGTCCCTAGGTCAGGATCAAGACCCGATTCCGAGATCTACTATATTAAGGTCTGTGCCTTCACACTGCCTTTTATGGAAATTTAGCCCATAGAAAGACGAAATTATCTCTTGCCGTTACATTACTCGTTGAAAGATGTAACACACAAGAGCGAGTTGGGTCAAAACCACATGGCAGCTCAAAACTTACTTTTAAAGATTGTTACGCGTCTAACTCAAGTGATTAACTAATGGTGAAGCTCTCTGTCAGCTTACCAAGAAGGTCACACTGTCGTCTTTCTGCTGAACTTGAAGAGAGCCCATCATTAAAGAAGAGGCCACTTTTTTAAACTTGACAAATGGCGTCAGCATCCAGGTCACATGAACGCCACGTGCGTCTGACCGTGACTCAGCGGAGTGCTTTACTATGAAAGTATATCCATATTCAGATCTGGGGACCGAAACAAACTTCCGTTTCTGTTATGAATGCAAATTATTAAAAAAGAACTGCGGTTAACAAGAACGGCAGTGGTAGAGACATAGCCACGAAGCTAACTCAGTGAAAGGCAGAGTTAATTTCAGTGATTATTTTGAATGAATTACAACAGTTCTACACCCTGACAATATCACTCATGAACAACTATTGATTATTAATTGATTATTAAACAAATTTTCCGTGTTAGCACTCCAGGAAATACACAGTGTGGAGAATATACATACTGATGTTAGGGTGTAAACGGATAAAGGTTTTTCGATTTCATGGTGGGGATGACATAAGTTCCAGAAAACCTAATAGACACACTAGGTACGTTTAAAGAGTAAATCATGATATATAATTTCTTGGAAGTTATCGTCTGCCGTAACAAACGTCAAGGGTACTACGGATTGACTCATGTCCAGACTCTTTCTTGCACTTCTCGGTTCATCAAAGAAGGGAGACCTAAGTACTGAGCTTTTAAATTAACCCTGTGTAACTCATCCACTTACCCGTGTTTCATGGCCATACTGTTGTTCAGGTTGTGACCGATGGTCATCTGTAGTGCAGGTTCAACCTAAAAACGAAGATACATATATGTTATTTGCCGGCTGGGAGGTCCGTATGGTGAAAAATTGTGACCGAGGTCTTGAAAATACTGCCCGAGGCCGTAGGCCGAGGGCAGCATTTTCAAGACCGAGGTCACAGTTTTTCACCATACGGACCGACCCTTAGCCGGTAAATAACATATTTATTGTTTTTAAACTTGACGAAATTCTTTCCGAAAGAACCCGAATAATTTATAGCTGTAAATACGGCAAGATCTTCCATAAACTGAACAATCTTTGAGTGAGTGAATGGTAGTTAAAATAGAGGTGATGCAAATTAAAGAGAGATGCCTCAGCGAAACATTTTCATTTCCGTAACGATAAAGGTGATTTAAAAGGCTTCCAAACAAACTTTGAAACATTATTTTTACAAGTATCTGTCACAATCTGACCCCTGTCAATTAGAGAGCGCGCAAGAAAAAAAAAAGCGTAGGAACATTTGAAAACCAACAGAACTAGTTTGGCAAGGACTGTCACGACAATGTTTTCTTCAAAATCAGTCAATGATCTAACGGAAAGTATTATTCACTCTCATCGACCATTCATTCATGTACGAAGATTTACCTCTGTTCATTAAGTAGACGGCGAGGAAAGTAATTGTGAGTAAATTCAATTTTTTTATTTTGAAGTTGTGAGAGTTTGCTCGTTTAATTGCTGTAATGGCGTGTGTAACTCTGGTCTTTCCTTCACAAAAACTAAATTCGAACGGCACACTCCAAGGAGACACAAGAGAATTTAATGCAGCCTTTTCTCAAAAAATTCCTTCAATTTCTGTTGAGCAATTTACGGTACAAATGTCCAAATTGAACGGAATTGGAAAGACTCACCGGGAGCATATATTTGTTGTAGAACTTAAATTAAAACTTCGCTCGCTATTTCACTATGAACAAATTGCTCGAGAAAATTCAGATATTAAATGAATGAAAGTTCCATCATTTAGTTTAACTGTAACCAAATACCTCACCTTTTCAACTTTCTGGGTACTTTTTGTGAACGATTAAAATTAATTGCAGACGGTTTTTAGGCCGCTTGTCAACCAACATAATGACAATATTGTTTATACAAATCCATTCTGAAACCAATATTTTTCTGTCAACCAAAGTGATTTGATAGAGAGAAAAGAGAGGATTCATAAGTTATTTATCGGCTTGAGGTAGTGACCGACGTGTTTGCTTAAAAATACTGCCCAGCCGGAAAACGAGGTATATATATGAAAAATGACAACGAAAGTTGGGATGTACTCGGTGACTCACGAAAGCGTTACCGTGGCCCGTGGGCAGAGATAGGAAAATACTGACCGGGTAAAGAACCAATCAGATTGCAAGATTCGTTACCGTGCCCTCTGAAAAACAATAAATAAATTTACTTCATATTCGTGGAATATGACCGAGTCAGATGTTAAAAGGCTTCGCTGCCAAATGTATTTTTTCGCTCTACGGGTCTTGCAGACTAGTACTTCGAAGGGATTTTAAGTTTGTCTGTTCGGTCAATCATCTTCATGGCGTCGCATCTGTATATACAAAACGCAACAGCGGAATTCGCCAGTCGGCCTCACACTGTTTGCAAGGCTCTTCTGACGTGACGTAGGAAAACTAAGCTGAGAATGATTCGTGAATATCCCGAAAAAGAATTGTAGTAGAATGCATCCCTTAATGGTAATTATTATATGAACACCTCTCAAGGCATAAGAGATGTATGGGAATTGGAAAAAAAAAGAGAAAGAATAACAAACAATGAAACAATATCAGCACAACAAGACTGGTTGACCCTTTGATCCGTAAGAGTGACTAGCATCTAATTTCTCCTTACAGTATCACCCCTGAATCAAACATTATTGTCATGAGAATAAAGGAAATGATCACCAACCGAAAAGCTCTTGATTAATTAACAAATTCTCCTTGTCAGTACGGTAGGAAATGTCTAGAGAACGGTATAGGGAATATACATACCGATATCAGTGTGGAAAGGGTTGAGAGTACTCTAAAAATCATACAAGAAACACGCAAGCGACCTACATTGTTTGACCTTCGTTGTATTCGATGATCCTCAGAACAAACTGCAACATAAAAATTTCGTACAAGATATAAACAGTGGCGTGTGTAGTATACAGTGAAGGCTTTTGTACAAATCCGCAATTGTTAAAAAAATCGCGCTAAAATGCTGCTGTACGAAATAATTTTAAGTTCCCTTCTTGTACTTTCCGTAGATTGATGAGGCTGACATGAACGTAGACGGTTGATTAAAACAAGCTAGAGTATATTTGTAGAGGAAAGACTACATTCCTTGATTTATTATTCACCTTCAGTCTGTCATAACATGCAAGTGTGTGTATAGACAAACTGAGGCTTTCGTCCTTAAATTATTCGTCACAACTAAAACAATAACGGAACAAATGAGAGAAACGTAGAATTGAAGGTGGAAAGTAATATTTACTTGCCACACAAGAACGTGATCAAATGCATTGTCCATCGAAGAAGGCGCGCAGTTACTAGTGATTACTATTCCAAAAATTGCCGAAAAAAATAAAGATATGGGTTTCTTTTCACTATTTTATACGATTAAGGCTCATGAAAATTAATAAAGTATCGATTTTGAAGCGTGTTCATCATGTTGAAACTCGGTGATCACCCTTTTTCACTTTTGAACCTGCCTTGTTATCACACTTGGGTGTTTCCAGTGAAAATCTTCTAAACTTACATGGAGCTTTTTTGTATATGTTACTAAAGGCCTTTAAAGAGTCACATTTACCTGAGTGAAAAAGATTTAGCCAAAAGAAAATAAAACAAATTGCTTTAGCTTCTTTCATGGCTTCTTCATTCGTCTTTCTTCAACGTTCCTTCTACTTCAAGATGTTCACCGATAAACAATGAAATATTCACCGAGTATTAAACTTAGAGATAGCATATCATTGTTTTCACCTAAATTTAACAATGAAATTTAAAGTAGTGGTGATAATTGATAAAGCACTTTATAATTGATAACAGCATGTCTGAGGAATGTTTTCGTGTCGACGATGTTGATGTATGTAAATTCGAGCGCCTCGCTATGCGAGAGATAATTCCTTGTAACCAAACATCTTTCTGTCTATTCCGTTAACCTGTAAGTAATAAAAAGGTCGGTATTGCGGAAAGAAAACTGTAGAAATGATGATATATGAAGCACACTTAAGTTTTAAGAATTCAGCAGCCAATTATCCAAAATGCATGTCAGCCAGAAGTGCTAATAAGAGTTGATAATAGTTTTTAAATCTTCAACATCAACGGAACTGTACAAAGTAAATGGATGGAGGAGATTAAAAATTAACTAAGTACTCCATTGATAACTGTATCAGTCGGACCAATGGAAAAACCGCGTAATAAAATCCTACTTTATCTCGAAAATTCGCGAGGATAATGCAACAGATTGAGGAAACAAATCCAACCTCCTCATCAATAAACAATTATAAAATAAGGATGTAACTGCGATGAGTAAACACTTCATTGCCGCCTACATCAACACAACTGGAAGAAGATAAAGTGTGATTTGAAACGGTCTAATGGATGATGGGAACAGCATGTTTCCAAAAGGTGTAATGTAGGGTGTTGATAAACTCATTTTTTTCTTACACACCATTAAAACATGTTTAATTAGAACACGTAGGTTTAACTGAATGAAAATCCGAAAATTTGAAATGGAAACTAAATTTTCCATAAGATGCAAGTGGTCATTAACTTTTATTCTCATTGCGCCAAATTTGAAGTCGAAAAACACCGATCAAAGCAGCTTTTAGAAAGAAAATATTTTTTTAACAAAAAAGCTTTAAAACATGCGTAAGTTTTGGTGTGAATAGGGTATTAGTCTGAATATCGAATAGTTGGATATTCAGTAGTTAGTTAGGAAAAAAAGGGTGATATTTCTTAGTCAGTGGTTGGAATGTGAAGAAACAAAAGAAAAAACGGGTGCCGATGAAAGACCTTAAGAAGCTTAGCGAATTGTGAGAACTATTTCCTTTGCATGATGTTAACTTGACAGAACGTGAAAGCAGGGCGAAATAAGAAATGGGGATCAAGACTATAGACGAAAAACTTAGTAAGAAAAGAACGCGAAATTCAACTCAGAGGGACCGTTTAAATAAAGGAATATGCAACCCGAACACGGCAGGGAACGTAAAATATCATCATCAACAACACAACAACATTGATTCATATGCAACAATTTTATTTCTTATCTTAGCAGTCATCTGATCATTACCGCAAGTCGTACTTAAATACAAAACTCCTTATTAATTTCAAACTAAGCAGAGGTTTTCTCACTAAAATTCAAGAAATTTACCTGCAGTTTGCTCCCACCTGTATGTCAGGTCCTTCATCTTCCCGAGGAGCAAACTAGGGGATACTAAGTTTTATCAACAAAACTGTCTTGGAAGTTTCAAAATTGAAGTAAAAATTTACAGCAAATCTGGGTTTAGTTAACTGTGTTGTTAACAACCCAGAAATGACCTCTCGAAACTACTAAGAATTTATAAACCATAAGGCTAGTGTGAGATCACAAGAAATATTGAAGAGAAAGACGCGTCTTCTACGTTTGTTACAGTTCGATATCCCTTAGCCCTTTTCCTAGTATTGTTTACCAAATATATTGAATTCTTAGTTGTAACATGTCCCAACAAAACTGTAATCTACCGCGAAAATGTTTATTTGATATTTTCCCCATAAGATTCCCATTTTCTAACTTTATGAGCTATATGCAAACTTATACATGAGTTCTATATGTGATGAAGGTGCACTATTTACAAGCTTCACAGCTGTCAACACCCATCCATCTCATTACTGGCCGCAACATTTCCATGTGCCCACCAGGCTCCACGCGTCACTTCCAGCAGTCATCACATGGATTCCACGCCCGGATACTGGAAAACAAAATAAAGGAAAAGCGTACACTTTTCAGGGGAGGGCATGCACAAGGAACAAGAGGCAACCAACCGAAACCGGATCAACAGGATCCACTGGGGACCGCTTATCATTTATCATCTGAGGGGTTAGAGGATTGGGTTGTGTCACCTGATCCCACCTCACTGGCATTCAACTGGCAGTCAATTTGCTCAAGTCCCCCCTTAAACTCTGTTGGCGAAGACTGATCCCTCTTCCACTCCATCTGAAAACCATGTGATCTTTCCCAACTCCCCCTTCTCCCACACAACATAACAAATAATGACTGGCCCTTCTTGCATCAGTAATATAAAATTTTTTCTCAAATCACTCACCTCCCCAGGTAGTCCCAGTAGAGTCAGCGAGCGCTGTCAGGTCACTCGTGGGCATCTCAGACACAAGATTTTCTGGAAGAGCTTTCGCTTTAATCAACTTGGATTCTGTCAGTGTCTTGTTAAAGTAACCGTCCGTGATCTGTCGCCAGGATTCACCCGAGTCACAACTGCGATGGAAGTTCATTCTTCGGTCCAAACCATATATTTCCTTCAAGGAGGGATTTGAAGCAGCTACACTGATGATGAAAGGCTGAACAGCTAAAAAAAAGATGCAGTTATAAGCTTGGAGCTGATTAATCTTTATACTAGACCACGTTCGGGTTGTATAGATGTGAGTCAGGTACAAAATGTTGAAGCTTCGAGAAAATCCCGTGAAAGGAGACAAGTTCAGATATTGCTATTTTGAAGTGCTTTTCCTTATGAGATCCATTGCACCAGTAAAATCATCGGAAGAAACTAAACCAGGACTTCAAGCACCAACATAATCCTTCGCATGGCAAAATCGTCTTTCTATGTGCGTTACGTTTGAATCAATGATCGGTGGAAGGGTGTTGGGAGGCTAATTATAAACTTGAGGGGGGAGGGGGGAACTAGAGTTATACTCAAATAGAACAGTCATGTTTACTTACCAATCCACTCCACACCATCAGTGGTTGAAAAGCAGCTGCTTTCAGCTCTAGGATAAATTTGTTGGATAAGTAAAATTTTCTGCTGTTTGAACGGTCAAGAACAAGACAGCAGACCGGTTCCGATTTTCAAGTTCAATTGCGTTTTGTGAGTCTCATATTGGTCAGTTGTTATAGGCGATATGAAACCCCAACTGAAAGGTTACTATCAAAAGCTCTAAAGAAATAACAAAAAAAACCTGCGGTATCGATACTCACGATTCACTTGTGTACATGCAGGCATAAAACCTGTCAGTGTCGGGATCCAACAGGAAGGATCGTCGAGCATACATAGAGACGCCTGAAGAGCAACAGCAAAAGGGTTTGGATTCAGTCTTAATTTGATACGGTGCCTGCACGAAAAACGATACTCTTCATTTGCACTTGTCAGGGACAGGTCATTTATTGTCTGGGAGGGGAACCTCTTCGGAGGATTTGTTTGTGTTACAATAAATTTAACCTGATCCCCCCATAAGGCTCTGTAGTGTTCTAGTGAACCCCACCCTCTTCATGGGTAGTCCGCTTTCCACAGTCCCTCCTTGATATTCTGTGGAGGACGATTGAACCCCCCCCCCTTCCTCTGTTCCCCAGGAAAGCATGTGATTCCCACCAAAATCTTCTGACGTCCCCATTCTCAGGTGATTTCTAATGACTGGTTCCCTAAGAGACGATCATGTAGCGCAGCGACCATCCGAGAGAGAGGAAGCGGCTCCGAAAGAAACTGCTATGCGTGACAGTAACTGCCCTAAAACCGACCTACAGCTCACCCATCGCTGACGACGAATGCTACTTGACTCAACATCATCACAACAAAACTGATCAACCGGTTTGCGTGAGCCAGACCGAAAAAATTCAACTTAAAATCAACTCTTTGTTTCACATTGATGATGACTTTTGCTCAGGTTATTGAATATTAGTCACAAGGTCACTGACAACATTCCTCTCCAGAAAATTGGACGATCGCTCAAACTATACGATCGATTGTTTCTCACGACTTCGAAACATTTTTTGCAAATATTTTGATATCACAATTTCTAAATTTACTCTACTTACCAGCGTAAGGTGGAAGTTCTTCAGCGAAACATCCGTAAACTTCTGCTCTCATAGCCATATTCTTAGTGCCAGGGATGATTCGTAGGTAACGGGCCACGAACGGTTCGGCGAGCTTGGCAAGGACTGCGTAAACGGCCTCTTTACTGCTTTTTGGTCCATTTAAAGCCTTAATCACAATCAAAGATTTGACTTAAATTTTGATTTGTTTCTAGTCTCTTAAATGTCTAGCTCCCAGTTTTTTTTGCTATTTTTTTTATTCGCTTTACCGGGAGACAAGAGCAATGGGGGGTGACAAGAACGGAAGAAGAGTGACTGTCTCTCCTTCTTCTACCATCTAACTTATCCTTTTTCCACACCTGATTTCAGAGAGGTCTTTCTTATTTGCGGATCCCTTTTGCTTTTTTGTGGTATAATGAAGCTCTGCTAAGTAAAGAAGTGAATTGATGAGAATTCACCCACAAAGTACGCTCGAATGACATTGAATATTCAACTCTTTTTCAATTATTCATTTAGAATTCTTTGATACGTTCTCGTGGTTCATCTAAAAACCACACCCATACCTGATTTGAGCAGTCAATGATCAAAATCGATTTGAGGCGACAGATACGCGTATGGCTTATATAGGGGAGAAGCCCTTCTCCGGGAAGCGCTAGGGTTAATGTTCAGAAAAAAAGAATTATTTAAATTTAATTGACCTGTGATAGCCTGTAGCGCTAATTTGCTCTGCTTGGCGAAACCTTCGTATTTCGGGCTGGGTCCATAAAAACATTATGTGTCAGACAAAGTAACTCTAGTGAAATTTTACATCGGATTAAGACTCATGCTGATGTGTAAGTATTTTCCTGCCAACTCTATTAATCACCTTCACAATAGGAACATTTTTTCGCATACTTCATGATTACTTCACGTACATGAACATTCCTCTCGTTTTGATAAAATCATCCCCTCCCCTTAAACTCATTGGATAAAATATGGCTAGCGAAAGGTAAGTGCACCTTCTAATCTGAATAGAAAGATCCGGTTTCAGACCTGGTCGTGCCAAAGACTTAATGGAGCTCAAAAGCAAGATGACTGGCATTCACAGACCAATCAGGGTCTGTGACCCATTTAAAAAGATATATGAGCGAATATTGCGAGAGAGATCTGACGAAATATTGGGAAGGGGCTAACTTGCAATAGATTGGGTATAGATTAGCTTCGCACCCATAGGCAGCAATTGTCTTATTCCCTTCATCCTCCGTTGTGTTGTCTAGTCATATATGGGCCTCTTGGCTCCTAAGACACCCATAACAAAAAAACTAGTTCTAGTGTTACGAGATCTGGTAAACCCTTCAAACGCAATTTAAATTTCACCCACTTTAATCTTCCCTTTCTCATGATAATCCATCCACGTTATACCATCCAAACTGTATTGAAGTTGGTACGACGAAACATAAAAGAGTGAGAGAGTTCCTCCCATTGTAGACATTCTCGTCACTCTGCGCAGCGAGCCGAAGTCTATCTGCAAGTAGTCAGGAGGCACTTGAGCGGATCGTGCAAACCACCCATACGGGTAGTTATCCACTTTCTTGTAAAGACGGATGAACTCTGGCTTAGAAGAATCACTGGAAGGAAGGCTGTGAGTCAGGGCTGCGTCTGTAATTTCACCAGATTCAAGACCCAGCGGAGAGATGCAGCTTGCTGGAGAAGAAGAAAGAAATGATCATCGACAGGTGACATATTTCTGAGCATAGATCTTCTGCTTATTTACGCAATGTCGTGATAAGCATTGATAAATGAGAGAAAGGAAGAATGTTAATTTTTCCTTGCTTCCGTCAAAAAGGCTTTATCGTCATAGGTGAGCATTTTCAGGCATGCGCGTTAGTTCGTAATACCGCGCCGTGCGTTTCAGATCCCGGAAAGGAGCAAGTTTCGTCATGTTCTGTATTTTTTTCTCCCTTTTTAGTTTTTTGTCAAATACGTATGTTTCTAGTTAAACACTCAATCAAGCCACACTGGTCTGCAGTATTCCGTTCTTATCTGCAAATTCTCACTGGCGCCAGAACAAAGATGTTGACAAGTATTGACACCTAACCTACGGGCGCAATTTGAACTAAAAGCCCGTTTAAGTAACTCAATTACAGATTATCTAACACTTTGAATTAACTGTACCACATTCGGGCAGAGTCTCCCTACACAAGCCATTAAGAATTACCCCGGATGGCGATCAGTCCCAATCTCTCCTCTTTTCCTCTGCTATTCGAGCCAATTGGCCATCAAAATGTCTGATTTTGATTTTTAAAATAAACGATAATGTATCGTACTCTATCGATCGTACCTGGAGAACCTGGAATGTCACAGCCATAAAACTCGAACCTGATGCAGATCAGCTCCTGAAAAGCCCACGGGCGAATTCGAATACTATAAGCCTCGATTGGGTGGCGGAGTTTATGGACGATCATTTCTCGGTCTTCCACTCTTTGAGGGCCTTTGAAGATCTACATATGACAGTAAGGGTGTAATCGTTAGGTTTAAATGGCAGAACACCTTCTGGATCTCTTGATATACCTAAAGGACCGCTACAAAGCCGCTTCACGTGATCTCAATTAGATCTCGATTGTGATAAAATGACCACAAGAAATAGAGAGAGCTTGAGGGGTTCTTTAGATTTCCGACGCCACTGACAGTAAAGTGACAGATTTTAAGGCGTTCTAGATGTAAGAAGAAAACCTACGAACAATTGTAAGGAGATATATGTGGAGAGGCAAACTTTGTCCTTTATCATACAAATTTCCGCAATTTCAATTTTTATAATTTTTGTTTTGACTTATTTGTTGTCAGACCTCTAGATCTCACTTTAAACGATCACGAAAACAGCCTATTAGCACAAAAGTCATCGATGAACAAAATGGTCTTAGAGATCATAATATATCAAATCGCGAAAACTCCAACCACTTGAACCCCAAAATGTATGCCCTACCTTAACTTGACCGTTTTCAAGGTAATCATTCCACGTGTTGTCATCATCACTGAACTGCAGGAAGTATTCAGACACCCAGTGATCTTTGGTAATCCGCCGCATGGTTCCCACGCGTGTCACTCGTGTCTTGAGTAGGAAGTCCACTTGAATAAACTGATCTTTATCCTCCTTGTCAGTGCACCAAGCGTCTTTGGCTATAAATTGTAATCCCATTTAATACCAAGATAAACCCCCAAGAGAGACATGCATCACATTTCTCTTTACAGCATCACCACTGAATCGAGGTTGTAAGAAAAACGAAGTTAATAAACATGTAGAAATAACGCGCGTCTGAATGGCCAGAGACATGCATCAAATTTCTCTTTACAGCATCACCACTGAATCAAGGTTGTAAGAAAAACGAAGTTTATTTACATAAAGAAGTAACGCGCGTCTGACTGGCTGAAAACGAGTGCATTCTTCATGTAACACGGATGCAAAGTTGTAACACGAGTGCAAATAACAAAAATCAGGCGCGGCTGCAAAAATTGGGGAAAACTGGGGACAAGAATGATACACCTAGAAGTTCCCTCAATACAGTGCTTAGACCATCTTCAGGCATGTGTCAAGTCTCATGTTATCGCAATGATGACCACATCTGCACATGCGTGGTGAGTATTCTTCCGCGCCACTGTCAATAAAAAAGTTTTTCTACTTACTCTCTCGCGCTCGCGATGGTTGAGATTCATCATAACTTGAGGAAGCTGTAATCTGATAGTCATTGATTCTTCCACTTTTCATTCCCAATGGCTGTGAGCAGCCTAAAAAAAAATAAACGTGAGTTGAGACGGAGTCGTTAATCGTGGCCAGACTGATTATAAAATAACGATAATAAGAAGGAAAGAAGTAGCACTTCGAAAAAACTGAGTTTTATGTGTGGTGCTATAAGCTTTCAAATAGCACTTTGAAAAAAATAAAAATATTTACCCGCTGTTATCTTTCTGGGAAGAATTTATCTCTCAAAAAATGTCGATCAAAAGTTAGTTGCGCATGAGTCCGTAACTACTGAATGTAAAACTTACAATTAGCTTCCTGTAGTAAACACCAAAGAGAGACTGAGGAGCCTATGTAAGCTGTTAGATGTAAAGGAGACTATAAGTTGACTCAACATGAAGTATTTGGCATGTCTTATCGCGCTGCGGTAATGCACCGTATATGCTGTCACGCATTCGACTCTGACTGTATCTTACTTATCGACCGGTCATTAATTCAGGGGGGGAAGGGGCAGGGAGGGTCGGAGGATAGCAAGGACTGATCCCTCCTCCGTTCACCCTGAAAACCATATAATCCCCCACAAAGTCCGACACCCACCTCCTGGTGACTGACTCTTACCTGACAGTTCGACGCCAAAGGTAACTTTACCGAGAGGGTGGTTGTGCACGTTCTTCTTGGTAACTACACCGTTATTCTCTTGGTAGTCATCGTAGTAGAGAAGTTGAACTGGCGTCACAATGTCATAATATTTCGGCTTTAGGATCATCTCTGGGTCAAACTGAACTTTGAAGGAGACTGTGGCTTCCCAACCCCAGCTAAGAGAGTCGATCTTAAAATAGGAGATGTAAGAGCAACCCATTAGACTTAAATCAGACCAATTGCCATGGTGGGACACCAAAACTACAGCTCATGTACGCCGAGTTAAAAAAAATAATTCAGTTATTTCATGAAAAAAGTTGAATGGCGTTCGATAGAAGCTTCAATTCTTTCTACCTGTGAAAAAGACCTTCTGATGGTGGAAGTGTCTCGTATGGTGTTTACAGTGGCAGATTGTGTCAGATACTTTTTTAATTCCGTTGTCACGAAAAGGGAATTTATAGAATAGAAAAAAAATCGCAGTAAGAAGACCAAAAAAAAAAAGCATTTCAAGCGGTTCTAACTGTAACGTTTTATTATTCATCTCGTCGAATACCTAAATTTTTCATTTGGCGACAAATTAACTTAAATTAACTGAACCTGTTTAATCCAAGAGATTATAAATTCCTGGTTTAATCTAAATAACTTCACTTACATGTGTTACTATTGTCGACTCGGGCCTTTAGGTAGCTCGAACCCCACGCTAAGTTGGATCACAAATGTTAGTTTTCCTTGGATTCCCCTTAAATATTTTCTGCAGTTTCTTCGATAGGGATTCGAGCCCTCGATAACTGTCGAAAATCTCGCTAACGCGAAGTCCCTTTTTACCTTTATGTCACTCTTACTAATTACCACCGACTTTTCAACAAAGTACCTTTTAGGTCTTTAGTTTCCTTCGTTAGCAAAGTACCTCATGTTTTCATACCTTTCTTCATAATGAACCTGAATAATACTTATTTTTTGATCAAGGAAAGTCCGATAGATAAAAGTTTTCTCTGTAGTTTTCAGTCATTTCAATGATTTCGTCCCATGCTGCGATAACTTGAACCTATAATGATTCACTTGACTGTTCGTTATTATATGCACAACAAAAAATAATTTGAACCTACCTACAAAAAACCTTCTGTACTATGAATCCCTTCACACTTGACATTTACATTTGCACAAAAAAATAAATCCTCTAGAGGATTTGAAAGTGTGCTTCATTACCTTCAAGGTAACACTATCGTCTTTTTGTGTGACTTCAGGAGGATTTATACCAAGAGAAATGTCTACCAAATGACGGTACTTGATGTAAGAAGCTAGCATCCAGGTCACGTGAATACCTTTGGCGTCGGCTAATGAGTCGTCTGTGTGTTTAAGGGTGGTAACACATCCAAAATGGTCGCTATAGCAACAAAAACGAATAATCATTGCATAAACAATTTCCTCTCTTATTTAGTTGACTATTTACATGGTCTGTGTATATAATTAGACAGAGAGATCATGAACAACTAATGGTCTCTTACACAAAGTTTATTTTCAGGTTAGTCATTTCCTAACCCTTCAAAAAAACTTCAAGTGGACGACAATCAAGCATTTATTTTCCTCTTCGAAAATTATCCATCAGTTTTTCTCTTTTTTTTTTTTCAATGTTTGTCAGAATTTCAAATTATTAAAAATAAAATGACGGAGTCAAACCAGTCAACGAAAAAAGTTATGTATGGAATACATTTCATAAAAAAAGCCTCGCCGAGTTTTATTTCATTGCGGGGAAATAAGAGCAGGCTATGTTTCATTGGCAGCCAGCGTGTGAGTCGCCATATGGCAGACGTCCATCAAGAGGAAGTTATCGTCTAACGTCATAAGAGTACATATCGAATTGTCTTGATTAAATCCGACAAGAACTTACCCATGGTTCATTTCCCCCGTCACGTTCACAAAATCTGTCGTCATGATTAAATCAGGACCTGCAGCCTGTGATGTGTGCACTGCAAAGAAAATGATAGAATATAACGCTCCAGTGTAGTTAAACTTCACTCTTTTTGCACTACTTGTATTAAGTGACCCGATCAGTTTAACAGCAGGAAGTTTTTGTGATGAAGTGTGAACTAAAACTTACAAACGAAATTTTTGTCAGCAACCCCGTCACTCCTTTCCAAATGATTAAGATACGGACAAAAAGTTTCGGAAAAGAGTTTTGGATTTTACTGTTGCAATATTCGAAGAACTGCTTCAAGGAACGGGGCAAATTAAACTCCAGTGCGGAAAATGCGTCAGTTAATTAAGCTCAGCCGGCTTTAGAGCCCTATCATCTTCTCTCGATAGATTTTGTTTTAGACATGGTTTCCATGGAACGTTTTTCTTAGCTTCATCAACCGTTTTTAGACAATGTTCAATCTTCGAATGACACAGAGATTTTCAAAATAAATTGGCACGTTCTGTGATGAAAAGAGTGAATGCATAAGTTCGGCATTTCTTCAACCTGCAACGACGCAATGTGCGGAAGGTAACGTTCATTCATCCGGAAAAAGGCTTGCTCTTGATACCAAGTTACCTTGACACATCTGAAGTACCATCTCCTTTGATACAACCCTCAGTAAATTCACAGCCTTACTCAACAGTAATATTTTAGTTATAGGTAGACTTTCATTGAGTTTTCAGATACTTTTCTAAAAGCTTCCTCGGTTTTGAACAAGTAGGACGAATTTTACCGGACAAGCAAAATAAATCAATATCTCACCTTGAGCGCTTATTATCAAGCAGAATGCCAGTTGATACAATGATCTGGCAGACATCTTCCTTTCCAATAACTTATCCTTGAAGAAAACTCTAACATCCACAACGAATTAACTACTTTGACAAACTTTCGACAAGCGAAATGGATTCATTAAGAATTTATTTCACAAAAATGATATTTTGTTACTTTGAACCAAACAATTGAAAGTAAGCAGACCGCAAAAGTTTGAAAAGTAATAACAGTGATACGATTGGTTCAAAAGCTACGAAATGCGAAACTAATGAGACCTCAAATAGTTTGCTTCATCGGTTTAATTGCGCGGTATTTTTCATTTTGCATATTTAAAAACCCTTAAAATGAACCCAGTCCGAAGTATCGATTTAATTGGGTAATTCTGTAAGACACTGAACAAAGAAAAACGCAGGTTTGTTAAAAATTAAGAGAATCGTTTTTCAGAGACGCTATTGTTAGTAAAAGTAGAGGTCGGAAAGGACTATTATTATACCTCATTTTTTCGCGCAATTATTTCTTGAGATAAATCCTAAACGTATGATAAATAGTCACTGTTCAACAGACTAAATTGAATCAATGAAATAATGACTGTATGAATCGCTGAAATGATCTTTATTCATATGAACCGCTTATTGAAGTGAATGTTATTCTCATCGAAACAGTTGAGGAACAAATATCTACTACCAATTCACTTAGATCTGTGATGGACATGAGTAAATTCCGGATGAATAAAGGATCAGAATGATATCGAAGATCCAAATAGAACTGGCAACGCATCTTACGCAGGATATTTGAGCACTTCGGCGCGGGAAGCCTTAAAACCATTGAAAAAGCCTTCAAAACCATTGAAAAAAGGGAAAATAGTGATTCCAGAGCAGATAACGGATGAAGCTGTTGGGCATAGTTACAGCAGGTATCATCTAAGTGAAAGAAACACGACAAATAAACGTTTACACCACCGTTTACAGAGGTTGAGGATGCGGACAATTACTCCTTCACTGCAAAGAAACTTAGCGGTACAGTTATTGTCAAATGATGTAATTGAACTGAGTGGAGTGCAATTTGGGCTCAAATCATACGCGTGATATGATTTCAGACCAAAATTGCACGACGCGAGGTTCAATTACCACTTTATTACATCCATTTTGAAATCGCCCAAATACAGGACTTGGTCACTTCAAATATTTCATTGATGCAGTACTGAGCCGGTCTGAAATTAAATTGATCCATTTTGGGGGGGGTGGGTAAAGTAAGAGCTTTGGAAACAAAAGTTGCATAATTTGCCACATGGTACTCTTTATCTTTCATTTTCCTGCAATTTGATCGGTTACTTTAAAAGAAGATGCGATTTAAAGCAAAAAATGGTGCGATTTACGAATAAATCGCATTAATTAGAGCCAATCAGATTACAGGGACCACCAGTGATTTCAAAATGGTTGTACTTAAAGTAATATCACACCCAGTCTCTTTTCTAGGCCGAGGCAAACCCACAAAGACACTGGGAGCTGTGATTGGGAAGCGATAGGTAACAGGTATTTCGCGTTAACCTTCTACAAACATCCTTGCTAAGTTTTCTCCATCTATTTAGCTTCTTCTTAAGTTTTATTGTATCTTTATCAATTATTATTATTAGGTTTTTGCATAGACCCCCTCAAAGTAGGGCTCCCTTTGTGACCTGACAAGGGTGTACTTTGGTCAATCACTAGTCCACCCTATTTTTGTAAGAACATGCGACTAGTTTTAAAGCTTTATTGCTGAATTAGAGGACCGAATTGCTCTCTTACTGTGTGGTGATTTTGTGCTGCTTGCAAAACGCGTGGCGTGCTACCGCGCGTGTAACGCGTACAGCGTGACGAATTTGCTTCGACGGACGAAAAACACTGAGAACTAGTAATGGCGGCGAAGCTGTAGATAGCCTGATTAAATGATGGAATGAATTGCCCATCCTGAAACTAAAACCGGAGCAAGAACGGAACCTTTAACCACACTTACCTTTCAGTAAAATTTGGGTTCCTATTTGAAATTATTTGAGGGGAAAAAATGACTTCACAGTGGCTGAAATATTCTGGAATGGAGACCGCGTGCGATTTGATATCAGATCAACTGTTAAAGGTCAGCTCTAGTAGTAAGCCCAAACGACTGATTGACACGCAAATCATGTCAAGTTATTTCTGGATCACGTCTTATTTTTATTTTATAAGCACAGTTCCTAGTATTTAAAGGTGTTGAGAGAAGGGACTTTTTCTTACTCTTAATACAGGGTTCGTTCGGGTCCTGGAAAATCTGGAAAGTCCTGAAATTTTATTTTGACATTTTCCTGGACTGGAAAGTCCTGGAAAAGACTACAGCGCTTAGAAAATCCTGGAAATCTGCTTCAGTCTAGTAATAAACTTGTCAGAATTTACGTGATAAGAAATGTATGTAGACCGTAAGGAGAATTGATTTTGAAATCCTTAGCAATGAAAGGGTTTGAGGTGAAATTTGGAGTCCTGGAAAAATCAATCAAGGTCCTGGAAAAGTCCTTGAAATTGTTTCTGAAAAAGGGTACAAGCCCTGTTAATAGCATGACCTGTTGAAGTATTTGGTTCTGATTGTTACTGAAAAAGTTGATACACCAAGAGTTGGTATGACTCCCAAGTACTTTGTGCAGGTCATGCTCTTATTCGTGTTCTTCACTGACATGGCTTAGGCTTATTAAAATCTTGCAAAATCATACAAACTTTGAAGGTCATTTACATAGCATGGTTTCTATTTCCTTTCCCTGAAAATTCAAGGGAATAATTATGGAAAAGGTTGACAAAAACCCAGAGAGACCAAATTATATCACCTGTGGCTAAAATGTTTTTATAGCAACATACATGGTCATGTGGGTACAGCCTTTACAGTAACTATCCTGAGATAAAAGTTGAATACTTGTGATGGGAAATTGTGAGTGACTCAATAACATTTCAATGTAATTTTTCATTGATAAGTAGAAGACATGCTAAAATAAGTGTAAGACATGCTAAACTAAGGATAAGATAAGCAAAAATAAGTAGTGAAAACTGAAAAATAATCCAAGTTTGCCAAGTGGTACAGAATGACAACATATACATGTAACTAAGAGATTTTAGCAGCAGATTTGTTTTATGTTGATAGAATGCTGAAGAACTTGAATGAGACATAGTCTCATAAAAAGACATAGTCTGGTTTGTACCTAAACTGATACACCTGCCTAAAAGATGCAATATTAGTTTTCCACAGATATAAAGAATTGATTGAATCCTTGATGGATGTGAAGATGGGCATGTTCATTTTTCAAATTTGACTAAACCTAATCAGTTGCCATCTTACAGTAATTTAGACATATTTATTGAGCACTTTTTGATTGAGTGTCATAAAACTTATACCATAGTAATTATGATGGCCAATCTAAGATGAGGAAAATATTTTTAAGGGCCAATGAGAACCAATCTAGTAAAAACTAGCAAACTGCCCAAAGCACTGGAATATGTTGGCAACCAATGTCATGATTGGTTACTAGAGTAATGCAAGTTTTCTGAAGCAAAGAGCAAAGTAAAGCTAAAACTAAGCAATCCTGAATCACTTTCAACACTCATTTGAAAATTTCTGTATTGTATCACAGGAGTACTAGTAATAACTACAATATTAACTTGATCAAGCACTGCCTTGGATAGGTGCATCATGTACCATCTGCAGCACCGCTATTGTCCCTTCACATGTACTAAACATTCCTTGTACATTATGTAAGCTGAATTATACTTGCATTTGATTAGTTCTTATACATTGTCTATTGGAGGACAGAGGCAAAGATGACATCACCATTAACAATTTCTTACTTCTTTATTATACAAAACAAATGGGTTTAATTTTGCTGTGGATCTGTTTAGTTTTAGTCACAAAAGACACCAAATTGTGGTTAGAACATCTGACCCACTTGGTTGCACCTTCTATTCCACTTTTTTGTTCTAACAGTATATTTGGTGTTATCTGTGATCTATTTCTGAACTTACGGACAGCAACATAGAATCTTTTTGTTGGTAAGATAATGTAACTCTGGTTATCACCTCACTCCTCAATGAGGACTCCTCACAAAAAAACTAATGGAAAGTAATTTTCATTTTTGTCCACAGGTGGGGTAACAAGTACAATGTATAGACTCAAGAAATAAGTGGACTGAAATATTCAGCAATGTTTTTGATGGTGGTACTTTCTAATTCAGGCAAGAAAACTGTAATGAACTGCCTTAGCTCTTGATAAATTAAGAGAAAAATGCATAAGACACAACATTTAACAAATACTGTAGACTAACCTTGTAACAAATTTGATTTGAGAGAATGAAAAAATTTAGATAACATGTGACTGCTGCAAATTTTGTCCAAGTTTGTGTTTTTTTTTTTCTGGAAGCTCAACAAGATGAGGATTTTGGATAAATGACTGTAAATATTCGTAAATCATATAATTTATGTGTTGAACTGCAGTTTAAGAAATGAATTTGAAGCAATCTTTGCAGTAATGAACACTACTTATTATAAGCAGTACTTAGTGACAATAAGGCATGAAAAAAATTCAGGCCTGAACAGGATGTGGACCCTTGACCTCTGCGATAACAGTTTAGTGCTCTCACCAACTGAACTACCAAGCCAATCAGGAGCCAGTCATTATGTTGGTTCATGACATAATGACCAGCTCCCAGTTGGCTTGTTAGTTCAGCTGGTAGAGCACTGAACCATTATTGCAAAGGTCTTAGGTTTAAATCCTGTACAGGTCTGAATTTTTCTAGGCCTTATTTTCACTACTGCTTAAGTACTGTTCATTACTGCAAAGACAAGGATTGTGGATGTTTTGTATGTTTTACATAACATGAATGTTGTCACTGATGGACGTTATTTACAAACAAACAAGACTGATGACTGACTTCATCTTGCCTGTAACTTTTGACTGATTGATGATTAATCATTTTATTGGGTAAATGAATGACTGACTTACTGATTTGACAAGAGGCTTGCTGGCTAACCATTGAGCTGGCAAAGGGACTGATCAACTGAAAGATGGACTGACTGATTGGTTGGTTGACATACTGACTGTCTGATTAGCTGGTTGACTGCATGACCTAATAAACCACTGGCTGTTTGATTAACTGACTGACTGAATGACTGACTGAATGACTGACTGATTGACTTATTGTGGAGCTGACTAAACCATTGACTGACTGATTGATCACTTGATCAACTGATAAATAGATTGGCTAATGGAAAAACTAACTGACTGATTGAATGACTGAGTTACTGAATGTCCAATTAGCAGACAGACTATGAGAATTTGTGGCTTACTGACTGATTGATTAACTGACCAATGGATTAACTTACGGATTGATTAACTGACTGACTGACTGGCTGATTGATGTTCTGTGAGACTGATTCAGCCATGGACCAACTCATTGATATTTGAACCAACTTTAAAAAGACTGGCCAACAAAATAGCTGATTGACTTACTGACTGACTGGTTGACTGACTGATGTATTGTCTTACAAAATGTATTGAGGGACTGTCAAAGTAAGACTGACCAATCGCTAATTGTTTAAATGAATGGCTGACTGAATAACTGACTAACTGACTCTCTGATAGACTGACCAGTCAACTGACTGATGACTTAGTGACCAGCAGGTAGAATAACTATGTGGGTGATAATGGCCTGACTAAGGGATGGACTGACTGACCAACTAGTAGGTAATTAGCTGGGCAATTAGCCGAGTTTCTTCTGGATGGAATGACACAATGCCTGTTTCACTGACTCATAGACTGGGTTGCTGAATAAGTGATTGAGTGAGTGACTGACTAATGATGGACCAATCTGTGAAATGACTAAGTGATGGATTGAGCAACCAGTGATTGACTAATGAACTTAAATGCTGACTGAATAACTCACTGATTTACAGATTGTTGGATTGAAGAACTGAATGACTGATTTACTATCTATGTGACTGGCTCATTGACTGACTGACTGACTGACTTACTAAGGGACTGACTTGCTGACCAACTGACTGTCTGACCATATGGCTAGAATGAATTGAATGACTGATGGACTGACTACTCAGTTGACCAACTGGTGAACTCTATGACTGTATGACAAATCGGGTGATCTAGTAAAACAGGGATGATCAGGGAACTTTTGGACTGGATGGTAGACTGAAGGACCGACACATTGACTGGATGACTGACTCGTCAACTGACAGTTGGACTGACTGCTGGCTGAATGGCGAGACTGCAGACTGGCTGACTTATTCTGTGATTGATCAACTGACTGATCTATGTCAGATTAAATGATTATAGAGTTTAAGAAACGACGACGGCGACGCCGTGGACAACGTTTGTTAAAAAATGAACTTATATTTTATCTACGAATCTTGCGGCACTTAAAAGGCATTTAGTTTGTTTCTCATTGCAAAAGTATCTCGAAACTGATTATAGAGCACAGCCTTAAATTAGAGATATAGATTTGAAAAGCACGCCGTCGTCGTTCACGTTATCGAGACAACGGAAAGTTTGGTTATTTCACGTTGTTGTTTTGCAGAGGACGCAAAGAAATTTACAAAGATTTATAATGCACCTGTACAGCCATTATTCTGCTTATTAAACCATTTGTTAAGTGAACTTCTCGTTGCCGGTGGCGGTGGCGGTGGCGGTGGCGGTGGCGTCGTGGTTTTCTTAAACTCCCTATCGACTAACTGGTGGAGTGACTGACCAAATCGACTGACTGTGTGATGGACTTACTGACTGATAGATAGGCTGACTGACTGACTGTCCGTTTATTTGAGTAAATTACTTATTAAACTACTAGGTTCTTAACTCATGTAATTCCTTTGATTATTCCATCATAACTTCATTTTATTATATTATGGCAATGGAGCGCACAAAATATGCCAGGGTATTACGTTGTAGAACAGGGCAAATATACGGACAGAAGCGATCCGAGCGCTCTCTGATTTCTCTTCCCTTTTTTAGACATGATTTTTCCACGAGAATTTTTTCGGTCATGAAGAACACTTAGATAGTTTCTTTTGTGTTTTTTTCCTTCTTTCACGCACCAGTAACGGTATGCGACAGTTGATCAGATAAGACCATACTCAGTTTCAAAAACCAGAAGCCAAAAGACTAGAAAATTAAATAATAGTAGAATAATAATAGCCCCCATAGGGCTCGGAAAAATACCACGCAACTCGCGAAATATCCGCGCGTATTATATGTCAGACCATCGAATGAGGTATATATTGTTTGATTGTTTCTGTCTGATTGGTGGATAACTTGGATATTAATTAATAAAGGTGGATGGGAGAACTGATAGGGAGCTTGAATTAATACAACTTGGGTAAGTTTCGAGACAATCGTCTGTTAATATTTCCTCTCTTAAGATTTCATTCTGCCATACGATTGTTATGATGTTAGTCCCAAGAATTTGGTATTGGATGAATTAATAATCTAGAGCTCGCAAGGGGTACTTTTCTTTATTCCTATTACTTGTCTGCTTGATATTGTATTGATATTGTAAAGAGAAATTCTATCTTGGTCACTCATGGGACTTTAAGGGTTCCTATAAAGTCAATCAGAAAATGTTGTTGAGGTTATCTTCATGTAAGTAATGGAGATGTAAGAAGAAGGGAAAAGTACTGAAACGTTACCGTCGTGGTTTAAGTCTGTTTTTCTTTAATTCTGTTTTTTTGCAGGCTGGCACTGTTTTCTTTTATGACCGAAGGAAAAAAGGAATGTTTAGTGACGTCAACTACAATTGAAAGTTAAAGATGACATGTGGATGTTCTGCTGACAGGTTAGAAATTCTGGGTCTTATTTACTTCCCTAAGAAAAACCAAATTCTTCAAATGTAGATTTTGCCTTTTACAATGAGACGCTGTCAATTTAGTCCTACCCGTGTATCACATACCCACGGTAACATTGCTGGGAGTATTTGCCAATTGGTCACATGGTGTACCAAAAAAGCAGGAAAGTTTTGACTTTACAACTTGTAAGAGGTAGACTCAGGCCCTAGAATTCAATAGAAAAAACGAACTACGATCTTTTAGTTTGAAGGAAGGGTAAAAAGATATCTAACCTTTTGGCATTCAAGGTTATGCAATTTCATCTTTCTGCTGTTTTCATCTTGGTATACCGTCCTACCAAAGGTTTGTTGATTTATTTTTTTTAATTTTCTCAGCAGCAGCTAGTGCACACAGTTAGCAGGCCTACCCTTTTTTTTTCTTTTTTTTCGCACTCTTCGCGCGTAGTGTTTATGAGGGGTTTTTTACCCGCATGAACAAATTTAAATCAGATAATCCCACAGGTGACTTTCCGAGGGCCTTACTTTACCCAATATGTTTGATGTTGTACGTCAATGATAACTGAATGATTTGCTTGACACAGTTCAGATTAAAGGGGCCATTTCAGAATTTCACGTGCAAAACACAAGATGCGAAATGAAAATGCTGTAGAAATGCTTCGTCAGAGCGATAACCTCTCAGTTAGTTAATAAAAGATTTGGTTTTCTTTTAACGCTGATTAAAAAACCCTTTGATCGAGGTTTTTACTTTCCGTGCGATATGAATCAGTGTTTTGATTGTGTGTAGTTTGACGATTCATCGTCAAAAATATATTTATTTTATTTTACTTTTAGTATTATGAAGATGATTTTACACCAAGGAAGCCCAAACAAGTCCTGAACACAGACGTTTGGAGAAAAAGGAAAGGAATACGCTGTTCGTCACAACAAGGAAAGGTACTGCAATAAAGACACCAAGAAAGAGCTTCTATTACCCTGTGGTGCGATAGAGAGGCAATTTCGAAAGCTGCTGACTCGTATTTCTTCTCTTTCATTCAGATTGCAAGGAAACAAGAAAGAAAGGCCGAGAGAGTATTAATGTGGAAAGGAAGGAAACATTGAAGGATATTTCACTTTCTCGACTTGTACTTTACGTTGATAGCTTTGATGTTGTTGTTTCTGGGACTCTAATATTGTAATAATACCGTGAAGCTGGTTAGTAGCTAATTCTTACTATCCGAGCTTCTGAATATGACAAAATACAGGGATGACTAGGGATGAAGGAGACAAATTGTACCCGTCCTCCATCCCCCACCACACCCACCACTATTTACCAGTTTCAATAAGTATTTGAAAAGTTCTCTACCTTGTGGTAATAGCATTCATTTCAAACGCATGCGTTTTGAATAACTAAACTTCTGTCATAATACACCTGCGTATTAGACAGGTGTTTTTACCACAAGGTAGACAACTTATACCCAATACTTATAAATCTCTCTATAAGAGGCGGGTGTGGTGGGGGACGGTGGCGGATCGACCCCACTTTTTCTTTCCTTCCAAGGATGACAATTTTTTTTTCTTCGACCCCACTTTTTCTTTCCTTCCAAGGATGACAATTTTTTTTTCTTTTTGTGGTCATGTTTCATGAAATCTGTGAAACCCCACTTTTTCATGAAAATCATGAAAGATTCATGAAATCTGTGAAACCCCACTTTTTCTTTCCTTCCAAGGATGACAATTTTTTTTTCTTTTTGTGGTCATGTTTCATGAAATCTGTGAAAAGATGAATAAACAAAATTGAATGAGCTACATTACAACGTTATTATACACAGTATGACAACAATACAAACACAATTTGGGTATTGTTTGAGGCCTTCTCACCAATATTGAAATTTGTCTTGGGTCGGAATTCGTCATTTTTCAGCCAAAATAAATATATATTTTATTGACCTCGTACTAAGCTAGTTTTAAAAAAAAAGATTCCAAAGATGCAGGCTCGTCAAAATACGGCACAACTCGTAAAAATACTCAGCGATACCACACACCAAAACGTCTGACCGCTTTTTTTTTCTGCTGTCTTTGTGCTCATTTCTCATAAAGCGGGAAAAGTAAAGCGGATAGTTAAGCGTAGTGCGCGCAGCCAACTGGTTAACCAAGTTATTTTACAGCACAAAATAACCAACTGTCTAAATAACCGTACAGTATCGCAGGATATTTGTAGTCTATTCGCGAGTTATTTGTACTGTATTTTATGCAGTTGGTAGGTTACTCTTTAGGAATCTAAAAATCTGATCGGTTTTTGTGTGTAAAGCTTTCTCATTGGCTGTTAAATAGATACGATTTAAAGCCAAAGATGGTGGAACTCTTGAATAAATCGTACCGATGAGAGCCAGTCAGATTGCAAGGCTCACCAGTGTTTTTAAAATTAATGTAATAAAACAATAAGCACCATCTGGACTTACTTTTTCTGTCGTTAGTTTTCAAGTCAGCAAAGGCATTCTATCAGAGATCATCCCAGTTCTCACACTTTAAAAATAACATCTCCTCTCTTTAACCTTAATAAAAAGGATGATACAAGTTTTAATACAAAGAGAGTGAAAACTAAAATGCGGGACGATATAACTAACAGCTATAACAATAATTAAACAACGGAGTCCACAACGGATCTGAGATCAAAATGACCATGATTTTACGAACTTCTGTTGATAATCTTTCCAAAATGAAGAATCCAAAATCAAAGCCTTCTAAAAAGCTACGGTACAAGTCCCACATGACCGTACGATTGAACTTGCAACTTTTATCAGTCGCCTGTGATGAAGGTTTGGCGCTTTGGATAAACAAACACTTTCTTCTGTCAGATCAAATAAACAGTTTAAAGGATGCGTGTCGCTTTGCATCTTATTCTTATTTATCTTTTCAATCAACCGAGACATGTAGGATACAGACTTAAAATTAAGGATGAAATTAAAGATGAAAATTTTAGCTGTTTTCAGTTCAAACCTACCAAAACAAAACACGTTTGTGTAAAGGATTTGTTTCTTTGTAAAAAGACGAAGTAACTATTTTGTTAAACAATAAAAATAGAACTATATTTAATCTAAAATATTGCAAGGGTTTCCTTATATTGGTGATGAGAAAAAGGAATGGAAATATTATATTACTTTAAGCCATTCGATGCAAAAAATTATAATAACCAGGTTGATTATTTCTTATTCCTTTTGGAGTTCTCATTTGAGTACAATTTCTTTGAACTTTTACTTATTGTGAACATATTCTATGTCAAATTCACGATCAAGGAATATTTCTTAAATTTTAGTTTAACACCTTTAACACCTCTTTCTTTAAGGTGATTCTAAGTGTAAACAGCTTATGCCTCTCTGACACTCGGTTGAATTCTTTAATTTTCTGGCTTGAACTCCTAGTAAAATTTTCTTCTTTCGGGGACTAGTCCAGTCTTGACCTTACTCAATACAGTTCACCTTATTCCTTTCAACACAACTCAACTCTGCTCTATTCTGCTCTATCTGATTGAAAAATGCTGTGCACCAGATAATAAAGGTGGCACTAAAGGTGACACTACTAAGCTGTCAATCTTCTTTTATCGTCATCATTCTATTTCAACCAGCGAATCACGTTAAGTTACGTACGACAGACCCTGCATACTAAGTGTGCGTCTTCGAGTTGTTTACGCAGTTATAAAACCATTTTATACCTTAAATTTCTTACATTTACGATTAAGATCGGCCAGAACAGAAACAAGATTGATAACATAAAAATTTTAATTAACCTATTGGCAGAATTAGAATTACACTGGAAAAGGTATACAAAGAGAAAATAGCCTTGGAAGATTGTTACATAACAACAAAATAAACAGAAAATTCGGAGTAGAAGGGGCGTTCACAAGTACCGCCTCCGAAAATACTACGTGGTATTATCTAATTTAAAATTCAGCGCGAAAGATAGAGAGGCACAAGCTGTTTACACTCAGAATCACCTTAAAGAAAGAGGTGTTAAACTAAGATTTAAGAAATATTCTTTTATCCTAAATTTGACATAGAATATGTTCCAAAAAACGAGTCTGAGAATAATCAAAAGTGTAAAAAGATTTTTTGTACTCTCTTTCTTAACTAGCAATTTGAATTAATTAAAAGCATAGCTTATCACAAAATACCACAAAAAGTTCTAATTACCATAGAAACGGAACATCTGCTTACATGCCAAATTCACAACCACAATAAGAAAAAGGTCAAAGAAATTGTGCTTAGATGAAACCGCCAAAAGGAATAAGAAATAATCAACCTGGTTATTATAATTTTTTGTATCGACTGGCTTAAAGTAATATAATATTTCCATTCCTTTTTCCCATAACCAATATAAGGAAACCCTTACAATATTTCAGATTAGATATAGTTCTATTTTTTATTGTTTAACAATTTGCAGCTTTATCACAGTTTTCTTAATTCGGGAAAGGAGCATAATTTTGTTTTTAAGAAAACTGATTGGCTACCATCGTTCTTAAAGTTGAAAGCAATTTCGTTCATAGCAGAGACAGAGACAGTTAACTAAATTTGGTGAAATAGCTTGCATAAAGCGACGACACAGTCTTTCTGCAGCCCTCATATTCCCAGTTATGAACAAAGCGTGTAGATGGTTTGAATGAGTCGGGAAAAAATATTCTTTAAACCAGGTATGACACTAAACCCGAGGATAGCGCAGGTTTCGTTTAAAGCATGTTGGTGAAAAGGTCAGCTTAGAGAAAAACTTTCTTGCATATTGCAAAAATATCCAACGTTAGATCTATAAGTCTATAGAAAGCTAGCAGATATTCCTTGGAACTGTACCATGCTCGGCTTATTTATGCGAAATGGGCTAAACTGTTACGTTATAACTTGTCCGTCCATTAACATCTCAGGCTTAGACATCCCGAAAAACTACCGGTGGTGCAAAATATTATTTTCCTGTAAAAGACTGATCGCCTCTTGTCATTCATATCCTCTCAATCTCCTGTGCAAAGTCCACTCTCTGTTCAGCGTATAAAGACAGTCCAGTGGCCGAAACACCTTACACACTCACTGCATTTCCTTCTCCTCTTTTTTGCGGAACCAAGTCTTTGCATCACAGATTTAAGACTAAGGAAGAGTTTTGTTGGTGACAGTCTGACTCCTTTGTGGGTCAGCTCTTTGTCACTAATCTCTTGTTCAAAGTCCACTCTCTGTTCAGTGTATAAAGACAGTCCAGTGGCCGAAACACTTGACACACTCACTGCATTTCCTTTTCCTCTTTTTTGTGGGACCAAGTCTTTGCATCACAGATTTAAGACTAAGGAAGAGTTTTGTTGGTGACAGTCTGACTCCTTTGTGGGTCAGCTCTTTGTCACCAATCTCTTGTACAAAGTCCACTCTCTGTTCAGCGTATAAAGACAGTCCAGTGGCCGAAACACTTGACACACTCACTGCATTTCCTTTTACTCTTTTTTGTGGGACCAAGTCTTTGCATCACAGATTTAAGACTAAGGAAGAGATTTGTTGGGGGAATCTGACTCCTTTGTGGAGGATCATCTGGTAGTCAACATTCTCTTGTACAAAGTCCACTCTCTGTTCAGCGTATAAAGACAGTCCAGCGGCCGAAACACTTGACACACTCACTGCATTTCCTTTTCCTCTTTTTTGTGGGACCAAGTCTTTGCATCACAGATTTAAGACTAAGGAAGAGATTTGTTGGGTGAATCTGACTCCTTTGTAGAGGATCATCTTCTAGTCACCCATCTCTTGTACAAAGTCCACTCTCTGTTCAGCGTATAAAGACAGTCCAGTGGCCGAAACACTTGACACACTCACTGCATTTCCTTTTCCTCTTTTTTGTGGGACCAAGTCTTTGCATCACAGATTTAAGACTAAGAAAGAGATTTGTTGGGTGACAGTCTAACTCCTTTGAGGGTCAGCTCTTAGTCACCAATCTCTTTTATAAAGTGCACTCTCTGTTCAGCGCATATAGACAGTCCAGTGGCCGAAACATTCAACACACTCACTGCTTTTCCTTTTCCTCTTTTCTCTAGGACCAAGTCTTTGCATCACAGATTTAAGACTAAGGAAGAGATTTGTTGAGTGAAACTGACTTCTTTATGGAGGATCAACTGTTCTAGAGTCACTTATCTCTTCTACAAAGTCCACCCTCTGTTCAGCGCATAACGACAGTCTATTGGCCGAAATTCAACACACTCATTGGTTTTCCTCTCCCCCCTTTATTGTGGGACCAAGTATTTACATCACAGATTCAGACTAAAGTAGAGAATTGTTGGGTGAAACTGACTCCTTTGTGGGTCATCCCTCTGTTAGCCAGTGGCTGAATTCCTTATATGTTGTTGAAGTTCCTAGGTGTCCCCTGGAGGCCAGTTACTACACAAGTTTGTACAGAGGAACAAATTGTTCGGGAGGAATAGGACATGGGTTGAAGTTTGTCTGGTGTATTACTGTACTGTATTCTATTTGTGTTTGGTTATATCAGTACTTATCGAACTGAAATCAGCTGCATCACCAAAAATCCAGGAAGAGTGGCTAAAGGGCATCTCTCCTCTATCCTGGGAAGGAGAGCAAATATAAATGAGATACAAGAAAATGTTATTGAATTATATCAGGACAATCTAAGAGTCCTTCATACCTGTCTGAAAATAAAACACCATAATGTTTGCATTTAATAAGGGTAGCTTTGCAAAGGTCCTTTGAAGTTATTCAAATTTAAAAATTGATCATGGTTAAGCTGAGGATGCACAAATGCTCAATTAGGAGGTCTAGTGTTTCAGAGGACTGGATAGGAAGACAATGAGCAGAGAAGTTAAATCTGACTTTATCTCTGGTTAAATAATCCTTACAATTGCTTTTTTATTGACCTTTAATAAATGCGTTCACAATCTCAGTCAAAGAGCTGTTTTTCAAAGGAACAATATTATGTTAAATGCATACGATTAGATAGGGAAATATGATAACCACACCACTACGTCTTTTTTTACCACCTAAGTTACTATGATAGACCCATTTGTTGTTGTTGATGAATAAATAGTATAAAATTCCTGTCACTCTAACTTTTACTGACCCAGCAAGTCAGGACAGAATTCCGCAAATAGTAGTCTTGATAAAATTTATTCTTACTTTCATCTTCTGGCAGGTAGTTTTCTGTTTTGGCTGTATCCATAGTTAAAACAAAAGCTATACTTCATCCTTATCCGATGGGTAAACATGGTGATGAGGGATTATGGATTGTTCTATTTCCAGGCCTACGAATATGTAATGTATGAAATAAATAAATACACCATCATCCCCTAATTACTAAAGGGGTAAGTTTCTAAAGAAACTGTGGTGCTGCGTCAGTGGGAGAGTATAGCAGGTAATTAAGTGTTAACAACTGGGTTGAAAACGTAAATTAGCCACCGTAAAGGGTAAAAAAGCTGACGAAGGGCTAACGCTCGAAACGTCAGCTTTTTTACCCTTTACGGTGGCTAATTTACGTTTTCAACCCAGTTGTTAACACTAAATTCCCTAATTACCTTTTGCTCATTGATAAATTGACAACCTATAAATTCATGAGGCACTTAGCGAGTTATTCAGTTAGTATATCCTGTTATCAGTTTTACAGAAAATGTTCATATTGTAGCAAACTGATTGTATGAACTGTCTATATGGTGTTAATTAAAACGGATTCATTCTTTGATTACTTTAGGTTGATTATATGAACTAAAACTTGAAATCAAAGGCTGAAGAAAACCTTTTTTAAAGGATTGTTAATAACGTAACAATCCGTTGGTGGGGATGACTTAGATTATGCAAGTTTTTAACGGAACAAATGATTACAAGGGAAAGCGGAGAATGCCTTAGACGCTTACGTAATAATCCACTACAGGAGAAAACTGAGAATATGCGAAACACTAACGTAACAATCAATTACAGAAGAGAACAGAGAATGCACGCGATACTAACGTAACAATCCATTTCAGTAGAAAACTGAGAATGCACGAGACATTAACGTAACAATCCATTACAGGAGAAAACTGAGAATGCGCGAGACACTAACCGTAACAATCCACTACATAAGAAAACAGAGAATGGCGAGACACTAACGAAACAATCCATTACAGGAGAAAATTGAGAATGCGTGACACACTAACGTAACGATCCATTGCATGAGAAAACAGAGAATGCGCGAGACACTAACAGAACAATCCGTTACAGAAGAAAACTGAGAATGTGCGACACCAACGTAACAATCCAATACATAAGAAAACTGAGAATGCGTGAGACGCTAACGAAACAATCCATTAAAGGAGAAAATTGAGAATGCGCGACACAGTAACGGAACAATCTACCACAGGAGAAAATTGAGAATGCGCGACACACTAACGTCACAATCCATCACAGGAGAAAACTGAGAATGCGCGACACACTAACGTAACAATCCATCACAGGAGAAAACTGAGAATGCGCGAGACACTAACGGAACAATCCATCGAAAAAAAAACACTAAGAAAACGCGAGACACTGACGTAACAATCCATAACCAAAAAAAAACTGAGAATGCACGAGACACTAACGTAACAATCGATTACAGAAGAAAACTGAGAATGAGGCAAGATACTAACGTAACAATCCAATACTGGAGAAAACTGAGAATGCGGGAGATACTAACAGAACAATCCATAACAAAAAACACTAAGAATACGCGAAACACTAACGCAACAGTCCACAACAGACGTAACAATCCATAACCAAAAAAAAACTGAGAATGCACGAGACACTAACGTAACAATCCATTACAAAAAAAAAACTGAGAATGCGCGCGACGCTAACGTAACAATCAATTACAGAAGGAAATTGAGAATGCACGACACACTAACGTAACAATCTGATACAGGAGAAACTGAGAATGCGCAACACACTAACGTAACAATCCGTTACATGAGAAAACAGAGAATGCACGAGACACTAACGGAACAATCCATTACAGGTGAAACTGAGAATGCGCGAGACACTAACGGAACAATCCATTACAGCAGAAAACTAAGAATGCGTGACACACTAACGGAGCAATCCATTATAGAAGAAAACTGAGAATATGTAAACACTAACGGAACAATCCATTACAGAAGGAAGCTGAGAATGCGTGACACACTAACCTAACAATTCCTTACAAGAGAAAACTGAGAATGGGCGAGACACTAACGTAACAATCCAATACAGGAGAAAACTGAGAATGCGCCACACACTAACGTAACAATCCGTTACATGAGAAAACAGAGAATGCACGAGACACTAACGGAACAATCCATTACAGGTGAAACTGAGAATGCGCGAGACACTAACGTAACAATCCAATACAGGAGAAAACTGAGAATGCGCCACACACTAACGTAACAATCAATTACATGGGAAAACAGAGAATGCGCGAGACACTAACATAACAATCTATTACAAGAGAAATTGAGAACGCGCGAGACACTAACGTAACGATCCATTATTGAGAAAATTGAGAATGCGCGAGATACTAACGTAACGATCCATTACAGGAATAAACTAAGACTGTGCGAGACACTAACATAACAATCCATTACAGGAATAAACTAAGAATGTGCGAGACACTAACGTAACAATCCATCACAGGAATAAACTGAGAATGTGCGAGACACTAACGTAACAATCCATTACAGGAATAAACTAAGAATGTGCGAGACACTAACGTAACAATCCATCACAGGAATAAACTAAGAATGTGCGAGACACTAACGTAACAATCCATTACAGGAATAAACTAAGAATGTGCGAGACACTAACGTAACAATCCATAACAGGAATAAACTAAGAATGTGCGAGACACTAGCGTAACAATCCATTCCAGAAGAAAACTGAGAATGCGCAGGACATTAACGTAACAATTCAACACCAGTGAAAACTGAGAATGGGCGATACACTGACGTAACAATCCATTACAGGAAAAACAGAGAATGCGCGGAGCACTAACGGAACAATCCATTACAGGAAAAAAAGTAAGAATGCGTGATACACTAACGTAACTATCCATTACATGAGAAAACGGAGAATGCGCGAGACACTAACGTAACAAACCATTTCCAAAGAAAACTGAGAATGCATGAGACACCAACGTAACAATTCATTACAGGAGAAAACTGAGAATGAGCGAGACACTAACGGAACAATTCATTACAGGAATAAACTAAGAATGTGCAAGACACTAACATAACAATCCAATACATAAGAAAACTGAGAATGCGTGAGACACTAACGAAACAATCCATTAGAGGAGAAAACTGAGAATGCACGAGACATTAACGGAACAATCTATTACAAAAGAAAACCGGGAATGTGTGAGACACTAACGGAACAATCCATAGCCAAAAAACACAAAGAATGCACGAGACACTAACGTAACAACCTATTACAGGAGAAAACTGAGAATGCGCAACACACTAACGTAACAATCCGTTACAGGAGAAAACTGAGAATGCGCAACATACTAACGTAACAATCCATAACAAAAAAAACTGAGAATGCGTGAGACACTAAGGGTCCATTACAGGAGAAAATTGAGAATGCGCGACACACTAACGGAACAATCCATAGCAAAAAAACACTTAGAATACGCGAGACACTAACGTAACAATCCATAACAAAAAAAAACTGAGAATGAACGCGACACTAACAGAACAATCCATACAAAAAAAAAAAACAGAGAATGCGCAAGACACTAACGGAACAATCCATTACAAGAGAAAACTGAGAATGCGCAACATACTAACGTGATAATCCATTACAAGAGAAAACTGAGAATGCGCAACATACTAACGTAACAATCCATTACAAGATAAAACTAAGAATGCGCAACATACTAACGTAACAATCCATTACATGAGAAAACTAAGAATGCGCAACATACTAACGTGACAATCCATTACATGAGAAAACTAAGAATGCGCAACATACTAACGTAACAATCCATTACATGAGAAAACTAAGAATGTGCGAGACATTAACCCAACAATCCATAACAAAAAAAACTGAGAATGCGTGAGACACTAACGAAACAATTCATTACAGGAGAAAATTGAGAATGTGCGACACACTAACGTAACAATCCAATACAAGAGAAAACTGAGAATACGCGAGACACTAACGGAACAATCCATTACAGAAGAAAACTGAGAATGCGGTGAGATACTAACGTAACAATCCATTACAGGAATAAACTAAGAATGTGCGAGACACTAACGTAACAATCCATTACAGGAATAAACTAAGAATGTGCGAGACACTAACGTAACAATCCAATACAGGAAAAACTGAGAATGCGCGAGATACTAACGTGACAGTCCTTGTAAGAAAACTGCCATATCTCCTCTGTATTGGGAGTATTAACCCTTTCACTCCCAAGATCTTATTAGCAAGTCTCCTTACTGTCTACCATGCAGCTCTTAAGATGTTGATTTCGAGAATTTGGTTTTGGATCAACTATTGATCCCCTTTGGATATATTTCTTTATTATCATCTTTTGTCCACTTGATATCATACTGATTTTGTGTTGGTTAAGCAAACCCACACAACGATTGCTAACCACTTCACCCATTTCAAAGATAAAGTAACATGGTCAACATTTTTATAAATAAAACAACTAGTGTACTCAATTAAGATTGCAAGTTATGTTATAGGAGTGAATATGCAATTGCTATGCTTGTGCTCCTAATATACTACAAATCATTGTGTAATAATCATTATATCACTCATGGAACACAAGCAATATGTCACCCATTTGTTGGTGATTTTACTTTGTAACATTCATCCCTTACTGAAAGTAATAACAACCCTGATCATTGAAATTGCATAAAAGATTAGGCATGAAAACGAACAGAAAAATACTGAAATTCTACCTGCTTCCTACCCAGTTATGCCTGCCATAGCAAAGTTTGCATAAACAATTATCTCACTCAACCTAGCCTCATCCACCAATATTTTTGTGTGGAAAAGTGGACAAATAAAGCATTGGCTTTGCACCATAAGAGCAACTTTAAATGATTCCTCAAGACCACTAATTGCAAGTTCACAAACATGTTTCATTTCTTGATTTCTACCGCAAGGTGGCCATGGGTATTCTTTGATTAAAAAGTAGCTCCATCTGGCAGTCAGTCAATGGTCATTTACTCAAAAATATATAGTCAGCCAGTCATTCCATATCAATTTCAGTCAGGCAGTTGGTCAAAGCCACCCAGTCAGACTTCCAATCTACAGTCATTCAGTTAATTCATCATTCATTAAGTCAGTCAGTGAGTTATTCAGTCATTTCATCATAGATTAGGTCAGTTATTCAGTCATTTGGTCATTTCATCATACATTAAGTTAGTCAGTAAGTTATTTAGTTATTTCATCATGCATTAAGTCAGTCAGTAAGTTGGTCAGTCATTCAATCATTTCATCATACATTAAGTCAATCAGTAAGTTATTCAATAATTTCATCATACATTAAATCAGTCAGGAAGTTATTCAGTCATTCAAAATGTGGTAGGAATATCAGTGACACTCTCAGGCCGGCACCTTGCATGTCACTCTTTTGTTCTTACCATATTTTGACATCATCTGTGATCTATAACAGAACAGACCCACACACCCATAGAATCTATTTGTTAAATACCCATCACATCATACCTGAAGTAGTCAGTTAGTAATTATTTAATTCAATCATTCAATCAAACTATCAGTAAAACAGTCATTTATTCAATCATATTGTTTGTAATTCAGTCAAACAACCAGTAACTTTGTTATGTCAGATTTATTGAATTTAAACATGGTGGGTTTATTTGTGTGTTTTCGTTTATGATTTCGTGTGTAGTGTTCAAATATGGCGGATAATTTCTTTAAATATTGACAAATTTATGACTCGTGTAATAGTACTTTCAGAGCTTATCTAAAATAGATCACTGATAATCTTAACTAACGGTATACACAGCATTGAACTAAATGTTATAAAAATGTGTAAACCTTACCGAGTTAGACGGGCACAATTAAGTCTTTCTGGTTGAGGTCATCCAGTCATCCAGACTCATCGTTGGTGGAGGTTGGTGCACTGGTATACTTAGTGTTTTTCAATTCAACCTTAAAGTAATGTAATCTAAGGTTAAACACAAACAAAGAAGTATTTTGGGGCGCTAAAAGTAAATAGCAAACCTCAGCAAAAGTAGTAATTCGGTTGAAGAATCTCCATTTGGCATCACATGGCCGCCGCAGTCAAAACTTGCAAAGAGTTATGGGAATTGCGAAATTTATGAGCCATTTCCGTCTTTGATGAGTTCGAGAGAGGGTGGATGGTTAAGCAACTTCCATATTGAGCCGAAAAAATTAAATCCAATGGGGGGAGGTATTGGTATAAAAGCAGGAAAGGCAGAGAGAAATTTCTTAGCCTAGACCCCCTAATTTGCTGTTGCATCAAGACAAAACTCTGAAGCTCGTAACTTAAGTCTTTTTTCGTCACCTATTGGCCGACCAGAGTAATAAAAATTGAAAACGCGAGAAGTTAGTTCTGCATCATGTCTGGGTAACATAGGCAATGCCGTGCACAGGGAAGTTCAGTTGACACCAAAAAGGTACTCAACAAAACACACGAAGTTATCTAGTCTAGAGACCCAGGAGGATCTAAAAGGGAACACGAAACAACCTGCAAAAAAGCCGTTGCCTGTTTTTTAAGATTGGTTATTCAATCTTCCCATAGACAGCTGGATACTTACTGTTTAATTTCTTTATAACCATTTATAGAAAAATTGAAACACCATTTTTGTCTTGCAAAGAATGGGTAACTTCGGTGAGCTTATTTTGGAAACAGACTACCTCGTAAGGCTTGCAAACTCCTCCTTTTTTTCATTTTTTTTTTAACATCTGCCATACCTTCGTGCCCTCGAGATTTTTGATTGGCTGTTTAATGACTTTGACTTTGGTTTAACAAGTCTCAATTGCACCATTAGTGCCCTGTCATATGGAAAACTTACAGAACACATAGTGATTTAAACATTTGTTTGGTTTTCTCCGTATAAATTAACTGGACTCCATGTTCCTCACTCTGGTGGATATCAAACCTTAGCTGAGGTAGGGTTTTTTTGGCCTGGAGCTTAGGTACTACTCAAACAGTCACTTCTCTTTAAAAAACAAAAAACGAAAAAACACGCTTAGCCACCGCGCCTTTCGATTGAAGTCTTCGCTTCTTTTGTATTTCAAAATGAGGCAATCATTACCGGTAGATCTGTCTACTTTATTTCATTGGTTTGCATTGATGGTTTCTTAAACCTAAATTATTCATTGGTTTGATGATTTCTTAAGTTTACATTGTACGTTTACTATCTAGTTTAAATCAGAAATACAAAAATTGTAAAAAAGCTAACTAATCTGGTGCTAATTGAATACAATTGAAGACCTACGAATTCCTACTAATAAAAAAATACAAGTATTCATTTCATTGTGGGGATTATCTATAGTGGTTGAATTGTTCTGGTGAAACAAACAGGCGAGTCAGGAAACGAATGTAGTATGATATATGTTCTTGAGGGTGATACACTGGTTTAGAAATAACCCAGCAAGCGAAGTCCCAGCTTGACAGTGCATCCAAGCATGGTGAAGAAACCCAAGTAACCAAAGCTACCACGCATGCGCTTCTCGGGATCTGAAATAAAACACAGCAAGGTTAACAAGATCCCACAACTGGAACAAAGGAATAAAGGCACCCTATTCCATTTACATTCATTGTAAGAAATAATTACAATTTTCAATAATTTTCATATTTTTCCTTTTCTGCAATGTATCGTAATGAGGCATTAGAGTATTTCCATGTTTCATTGCATTTCCTGTCACTCTCATATCGCCTCACAACTCCATTTAAAATATTTTGGGAAGCAAATGTGGCTCCAGGATTAAGGAAGGGAAATCCACTTATCCATGAACATACAGCCCATTAATTTGACTAAATATACCATGATAACTTCTTTGCAAGTGGTTTCTTCAAGGATTGCCGTTTTCAGTACACCAGTGCTGCAAGTTAGAAATTTAACATTACAATGTATTACTTGCCTCCAGTGTAGTATCCATGGGCATAGAAGAATCTACTCACAATCCAGACAAGTCCTGCTGCAGAAGTTAACACCTACAAAAATAACAAATAACGAAATTAGAGCATGGTTGCCTTATTTCAAAGAACGTACCAGTATTTTTTGTTTTGCTGGTGACATTTTCTGTTAATGTTATATCATTCATAGACAAACAGTGATAAAAGGGTATGCTACCCATATCAGATGGTAACTAAACAAGTATTTTTAATTTAAATATATATTTTTATTCCAATTCATAGTAGAAAAAAAAATTGCATTTACTGGGTCCTTCAACTTTAATCTGGACTACCCCTGTCAATTTACCCTACCAAATATTTCATTCTAGTGTTCCCGAACAAATAATGATTTCTAAACTTACGGGATGTTCCAATCCTCCAAGCAACAGAAAAAGCAAGAACTGGGGATAAACTTCAACCCTAGAGTAAAGAATGAAATGAAATGTTTTAAAGTGTAAAATTTGTTTTAAAATCTCCAGGTATGTGTTCTGAATAACCAAGGCAATTTCCTAGTGTTACACTGCACTGCACATCCTGCAATGCACTGCACAAATGGGGCCTGATATTCAAAACTGAATTGAAATAAATAAATGACAAGTGCAAGAGAACAAATAATAATTCATCAAACATCTCTTACTTAAGAATCACCTTCCAGTGAACAACTGTACAGCATGTAAAACTTTCTTAATGGATTTTTGGAATTGTTATTTTGAACTATGTGGACAAAAATGCATGATACAAGAGAAAGTTGCAGCAGTAATAGCAGTTTTAATAATGGTAATAGGACCAAGTGGAGTCCACTTCTGTCTATAATCATACAAGTCATTAACAAAATCAGACAACTGCAAAGTGGGAGTCCAATTTGTCAATCATGAGTATGATTACAGACAGAATTGGGTGACACAAAATCCTGTTACCAATTAATCATAACCATTACAAAAAAACAAACAAATACACTTAGGACAAACATATTGGGTAGAGGAAATGTGTAAAGTTAAAAATTCCTCCATTTTGGAACTTTCCCCGGTTTGTTTGTTTGTTGTTTTTTTTCAGGATAAGTGATTGTTTCTATGGTTATTGTGATCAATTCTGTGATTGGTAGATTTAGCTGAGAGGACTTAGTATGAGAGGCTGCTTCATATGTCCAATTTCAGGTGTCCAATCACAGCCAACTATCCAATTACACTGACCAATTACAACTGTACAGAATGATAAGTGAAAAATAAAGCAGCTAATACACCAAATGCATTTGAAGAAATTGTAATGGCTATGATAAGTATGCATATAAGTTTATTTGGAGAAAAGTGTGCAAAAGGAAATCTTCACTACTGGAGCAAATTACACTTAACATGGGAAGAAACAATCGAGTGTTCAGATGATCAAAAAAATTATGACTCGTTTTGAAAGGCAGATTTTCTGAGTTATTGCACAACCAGCCAGACAAGCCATTTAATTTTTTCCTTCTCATTGCCAGTCTAAACTGCTTGACATAGCATGTTGACCAATCTATGGAGTGTACTATAGGGTGACAGATAGCTCTGCATAGGTCATAAATACCTTGAAAATTTATGATGATAAGACAATGGGGAAATTTTGTCACCCATTTTGCCTAGGTTTAAAATGTTTCAAACTAATTGAATTTTCATTTTTCATTATCTTAAATCCATCATTAAATCACAAAAACAGAGAAAAATATAAAATCAAACTATTTTGAAAAAGTTCCACGCAGGAAAAAATTTTAACCAAAGCATATTTTACAAGAGCACTCTCATTCTCATTCAAGTAGGTGCCACTGAGTTAGCTTTGTCTCTTGCTGTGATTTTTAACCAAGCAATTAGAAATGGAGAATGGATAGCAAAGCTCAAGCGTGGAGAATGGATACCGGTACATAAAAAGGATGATAAACAAAGGGATACAAACTATAGACCTATCACAGTGCTGTCATGCATAAATAAAGTCTATGAAATATTGCTGGGCCAACAAGTCAGTAAATTTATGGATGACAGACTCAGTGATGCTATCACTGCCTATCGTACAAAGAATAGCTGTGAGACCACGCTGATAACGCTGACCAAAACATGGAGAGCAGAACTAGACAGCAAGAGAATTGTCGGTATATTGTCATCGGATATGAGCAAGGCTTTTGACTCTCTTAGCTCTCAGTTACTCTTAAATAAACTGCAAGCCTACAATTTCTCTGACAAAGCCATACAGCTCATACGATCATATTTTCAGAGAAGAGAGAATAGAGTAAGGATAGGTTGTGTAATAAGCAACTGGGTTGTGATGAAGAGAGGATGTCCACAGGGAAGCACATTTGGACCACTTATGTGGAATATTTTCCAGAACGGTTTGCCTAACATAATATCAGATGCCAATGTCTCGATGTATGCGGATGACCATCAGGTCTTTGTAGCACATGAAACAATGAAAAGAGTGGAGAAGATACTGGTGGACAATGGAGAGAAGATGACTAAATGGTATCAAGATAATCTTTTAAAGGTCAATTGCGATAAATACCAAGCTATGGTTTTGGGAAATCCAAAAGATGAAAGGAACACTGATCTGGATATAAGTGGCGAAAGAGTTGAACAGTCACAACCCATCAAGATCCTAGGTGTAACCCTAGACGAAAACCTAAACTTTAAAGATCATTTACGTAGTGTATGTAAGAAAGTTGCCGGTAAGATCGGAGTTTTAAGAAGGCTTAAAAATCTTATCCCAGTAAATGCCAAGTTACTTTTGTACAAATCAGCTATCATGCCACACCTTACTTATTGCCACCTAGTGTGGCATTTTTGCACGGCATCTGATAATCGTAAATTGGAGCGTCTACAAGAAAGAGCCTTAAGATTAGTGTATTATACTACTGACGAAAGTTATGACGCCTTACTAAAAAGAGCTAAATTAACTACTTTGCAAAATAGGAGGTTGCAGGATATACTAATTTTGATGTTTAAAGTTAAAAACAAATTAACAACGAACGAAATTGCAAACATTTTTAATATCAACGATGAGAATACTAATAATAAGGGATACAACCTAAGAAATGCAGATTTTGTCTTACCTCGGTTTAAAAGTGTTACTTATGGAAGACATTCCCTTAGATTTCTTGGACCACAATTATTGTGGTCAAAATCAAGCAAGGAAGAGAGAAATATTGGAACTTTGGCAACTTTTAGGACAACTATACGTAAGAAGGATGTAACATCATTTCTCAAAGGATGTGGGAGTGAATGTCACTTATGCTTAGGTTAACTTGACGTACACATATTTTTACATATTCATTTTTAGTATCCGAGCTCATATATTACATTGTGAATTCAGCACCCTGCTTCAAAGTGTTATAGAGTAAAATTGTAACTTAGTTTTAAAGTGTGTTTTAATGTTATTTTCCTGCTTTTAAGATTCATAGTTTTTAATTAGATTTTTTAGTCTTAAAGGTGTCCCCAATTAGTGCCAATAGGCACTAGAACGATTAGACACTTAAATAAAGGTCATGTATGTATGTATGTATTCAGTTGAAGTCTTACTAACACTTCCACAAGTTTCAGTGAGAAGTTGGGTACACACTCACGTGTTCAGGTGTGCCCTTTGATAGCAATTGAAAATAGGCTTGCTGTCATCATACATCTTAGGGTACTGTTGAAGGAAAAGTATACATGCATTTAAAAAATGATGTGATTTTCTTCTCATACAATATAGATTAAATGGCTATTCAGTAGAAGCACCAAGATTTATATGTGACTTGAGGGGGACAATAATTAATTTGAATTTGTTACAGGTACATTTACATGCTTCCTAGTCATGAGGAAAAGATACCTTCAACATCAACAGTCTTGATGTCAGCTTTTCTTACACCACCAAATAAAGCAAGGCTTCAGACTCAGCTTCTTTTCAAACTCCTTATTTTACTTCACCACCATCCCATTATGATTTACAGTGAAATAATGAGGAAATTCTTCTGAGCACCCCAAAGCATTTCACAAAAGCTACCATGGGGGATTGATGCTTCATGGCAGCAGCCCTGCAGCTTTGCAACAGTCTTCCCATAAGCATTACATCTGCTTGCACCAAAACAGATTTTAAACAGAAACTTAAGACATTTTTATTCAGCAAGACATTTTGTTTGTAAAATTAGTTTATATTTAGATTTTTATGTACAGTCTTGATGTCAGATTTTCCTAGTCCACCAAATAAAGCAAGGCTTCAAACTCAGCTTTTTTTCAAACTCCTTATTTAACAACCTCAAATCATAAAAAGGTTGACACCAATAAAATTTTAGTCATTGAAAAAAAAATACTAAATAACAACAGAAAAGGACAGGGAAAAGGACGTATGTCTTACATTGAAGTTTGAACATGTGTTATAGATAACAAAACTGAGCAATAAAAATATTAACTTGTACCACAGAACCACCAAAGGTTCCCACATTTACAACTTCGACATCAAATGTAAATTCTAATTTTTTTTTTTGACTTGCCATGGCAACCAAAATACTGGAAGCTTCCAGTGCTTGCAATAACTATTGATTTTTCCTTCAGGGGAGGAAACCTATTTTTCTTTGTTTCCAGCCTCTGAACCAATGAAATCATTCCCGTTTATGGTGTCAAAAAAGAAGCCCTCGTTCTAGATAGTTATACAGTTGTAGTTGAGAAGAAATGTAACACTGATGTTCATTCATGGATGATTAGTGATAATTTGATGTTGAATGCTGATAAAACTGAGTTTATGGTGATCAGCATGAGCAAGTAGCTATCTAAAGTGTCTTTTAGTGGTACTAAGGTTGACACATTGATGTAATTCCCATATACTCAGCAAAAAATCCAGGCTCCTGGTTTGACTCGCTTATGGATATGGCAACACATATAATAAAGACCTGTGGTACTGCATTCTTTTATCTGTATAATTACCATCACATACGGAAATACCTTACAAGTGAATGTACTAAGAAACTGATTCATGCATTTCTAACCAGTCTGTTAGACTATTGTAATAGTCTCCTCTATGGAGTTCCCGACAATCACATGCAAAAACTCAGTGTCATGAATGCCTGTGCACATTTGATCTTCTGCACACCGATACACTGTCATATTACAGTGCTCTTTCAACAGCGTCACTGATTACCTATCCACCTATGTATCAAGTTTAAAATCCTTTTGATCACTTTTAAAGTACTCCAAGGCTCAGCTCCTAAAAATCTCTATGATTTAATTTCTGTTTTACCACCATCCCATAATGATTTACAGCAAAATAATGAGGGCATTCTTAAGAGCACCCCAAAGCATTTCACGAAAGCTACCATGGGGGATGGATGCTTCATGGCAGCAGCCCAGCAGCTTTGCAAAAGTCTTCCCATAAGCATTAGATCTGCTAGCACCAAAAGAGATTTTAAACAAAAACTTATTACATTTTTATTCAGCAAGGCATTTTGTTAGTAAAATTAGTTTATATTTAGATTTTTTATTTACTTTTCTTATAGCCAATTGTAATAGTGTAGTTTTTGTCCTTGATTTTATAGTGATGTAAATAAGTTCTTATTTTGTATTTATTGTAATGTTTGAATGCACAAGACACTAATGTAACAATCCATTTCCAAAGAAAACTGAGAATGCATGAGACACCAACATAACAATTCATTACAGGAGAAAACTGAGAACGGGCAAGACACTAACGGAACAATTCATTACAGGAATAAACTAACAATGTGCGAGACACTAATGTAACAATCCAATACAGGAATAAACTGAGAATGTGCAAGATACTAACGTGACAGTCCTTGTAAGAAAACTGCTATATCTCCTCTGTATTGGGAGTATTAACCCTTTCACTCCCAATATCTTATTAGTAAGTCTCCTTACTGTCTACCATACAGCTCTTAAGATGTTGATTTCGAGAATTTGGTATTGGATCAACTATTGATCCCCTTTGGATATATTTCTTTATTATCATCTTTTGTCCACTTGATATCATATTGATTTTGTGTTGGTTAAGCAAACCCACACAATGATTGCTAACTACTTCACCCATTTCAAAGATAAAGTAACATGGTCAACATTTTTATAAATAAAACAACTAGTGTACTCAATTAAGATTGCAAGTTATGTCATGGGAGTGAAGATGCAACTGCTATGTTTGTGCTCCTAATATACTACAAATTATTGTGTAATAATCATTATATCACTCATGGAACACAAGCAATATGTCACCCATTTGTTGGTGATTTTACTTTGTAACATTCATCCTTTATTGAAAGTAATAACAACTTTGATCTTTGAAATTGTATAAAAGATTAGGCACAACAATGAACAGAAAAATACTGAAATTCTACCTGCTTCCTACTCAGTTATGCCTGCCATGGCAAAGTTTGCATAAACAATATATTATCTCACTCAACCTAGCCTCGTCCACCAATATTTTTGTGTGGAAAAGTGGACAAATAAAGCATTGGCTTTGCACCACAAGAGCAACCTTAAATGATTCATCAAGACCACTAATTGCAAGTTCACAAACATGTTTCATTTCTTGATTTCTACCACAAGTTGGCCATGGGTATTCTTTGATAAATATCTCAATGATTTAATTTTTTTTTAACACCATCCCATTATGATTTACAGCAAAATAATGAAGGAATTCTTCTGAGCACCCCAAAGCATTTCACAAAAGCTACCATGGGGGATTGATGCTTCATGGCAGCAGCCCAGCAGCTTTGCAACAGTCTTCCCATAAGCATTAAATCTGCTTGCACCAAAAGAGATTTTAAACAAAAACTTAAGACATTTTTATTCAGCAAGGCATTTTGTTAGTAAAATTAGTTTATATCTAGATTTTTATATACTTTTCTTATAGCCAATTGTAATAGTGTAGTTTTTGTCTTTGATTTTATGGTGATTGTAAATAGGTTCTTATTTTGTATTTATTGTAATGTTTGTAATGTGCCTTTGATTGCTTTTAAAAGAAAATGCACAATATAAATATCAAATATTGTTCTTATTGTATTGATCAAAAACTTACACTAGGAAAGTCATACACAGAGCATCTGTAAAAACATTGGCTCTGCTTTGGGTGCAATCAAAAGCATATGGCATCTTATTCCTTATAATACATTACTGAATATGTACAATTGTTTAAACCCACCACATTTTCGTTGCCACGATGTTGTTTGGGGCAACTGCAGTATTTGCCTTAATTTCCTGAAAAGCTGCAGAAGCTCCAAAATCTTGTAGCTCATATTCTAATGCTTGCAAGCAAAGGTAATGATATCAATAAGTTATTCCAGGCACTAGGTTGGCAAAAACTCAATCATTACAGGGTAGTAGCTCCATCCATTATGATGAACAAGAATCTACAAAAATGACTCCCTAATATCTAATATCTAATATCTAATATCTTGATTTGTATTTCAAAATAACTCAGTCTTATTACCAATTGAGGAATTCAAAACACAAATTGGCTCTTCCACAGCCCAAATCAATTAGTTTAGAAGAAGTTTCTCTGACAAAAGTGCTGTCCCAAGATCTGTATACTGTAGCTTCCTTAAATAAATTTAAAAGCAAACTATGACACCACAGCTCCAAATGAGACACAGCACAATTGAAAAGCAGCCGCAAGACATAATAGGTTTTATCTTAATTCATTATTTAGATTAGCAAGGCAGAATTAGATGTTTTAGACGTAAATCTCGCTAAAGGAATTTTTAAACATGAATACATAAAGTTATCAGTGAATCAATTAAGCAATGTACTCATCAATACTGTTGACTGGAATGGCTTGGCAAGCAAAAGGCAAAAGCAAATTTGGTGGATGCAAGCAGAGTGAACTTCAAGTTTCAAAGGAAACTATCCCAAGTCAGAAATTTTCATTTCCAATAAAAATTGCTTTGCATTTCACCCCTCATGCTGACTACCCCTTTGCAATCCTTTCATCTTTGGAATTTCCCACTGATATTTTGAAATCCATATTATGACAGTGATACTAACCAAAGTTGATACTGACTGCCTCAGAATAATTGTAATAATTTATTGCACAAGGCTACCTGAATGGCTCATCAAACAGTGAAATACTGGGCACTTAACAATGGACTAAACTCCATGCACTCTGTGATAAAGTATGCAGGGATGCCAAATGTAAATGCCAACCCCCCCCATGTCAAACCTCAATGAAACTCCTAGAAGAGAGGGTAAAAGCTGTTATTTAATTGTTACACGTGTTGTTCATTTGTTCCACCTTAATAGCGACAGCAAAATACTTTTCACTATTGGAAAACCAGGCTTTAATTTACCCTCCTTCTTGATAGCAATAAATATACCATAATTTGACATTGCTAACATCAACAATATACAGGATGCTTCTCCCTTATGAACCTAGTTAAGGACCCATCCTGCAGACAAGTTATCTGTAGATCAGAGGTAAAGTAATGAATCAATTGTCTGAGGTTTGAATCCTACTTGTGACCACTGCATGACACCTGTTAACCCTCTGTACCCTCACATCAGAATCCACATTCTTCACACTTTTTTCTATGCATTTCATATGGCACTGATATGAAAAATTTGTTCAACAATCAAAGCTTCTTAGGTTGGTGATCATTTCTTATATTCATATGATCTTAATGAATGATTCAGCAGTATTACTGTAAGGAGAAATTAGATGCTGGTCACTTAAGGTGAATAAGTGTTCAACTAATGCAAATTGATTAAGTATTTTGTTACAGGAGAGAATGTATGATACAGCAAATTAGATATTGGCTATTCCACAGAACAAGTTGACACTTCTTGTTATATACAATAACAAGTAGCTTTCTGGAAAGGATTAAAAAAACAACAACAAAACAAAACCAAAAAAAAAAATTGGATTTCCCTCTGCAAAATATGGTCATCTTTTCTGTCCATGTTTAATTGATATTATTGTATATCTTTACTGTTATTCTGAAGCCGTGCTTACAGAACAGACACATTACCCAATATCAATTCTCCAAATAAGAGATAAAAGTGCCAAGGATAAAATTTGCAACATTGTATAATAGCTTTTCTCCAAAAGATATTATAATGTTGAATTAGCTTAAAAGTTGACTAGATGTATGCTTGTCAGTTGGTTGAAAAGCCCTAATGTTAAGAGGGTGGAACTAAATTGCAAATGAAAAAATACTTCTTTCAGGTATAAAGTCTTGGTTGAAATGCAATGTGCTAGTTTTAAGGTAAAAACATATTCAACAGTTTCTAGATACCTTTATTTTGACAAAATGCAAAATAATATTTTAAAAGCTTTAAATGAATTTTTTATAGTTTTGCAATATATTTTTTTGGTTTGTTTACACTGGTCAGTACAGCTTTGAGACTATTTTCAGTGGATTTCAACACAAAAAGTTTGGGTCTGTCACACTAACTGCTATTCATTTTTGCTCTGAAAACCAAATTCTAGGACAAAATTCATTATGTGGAGAGTAAATAAAGATAAAAATTATTGTTGAAAACAAATCTACAAAAACCACCAATTTCACACCTCGGTCAATTTCAATTTGGCATAAATTGTGCAATGCACCCTCAATCATACTAAAGACCCTTTTTCAATTGTTTTCACAAGAATACAGCAAATCAAATTAGGGAGATTTCCTTTCTTTCAGTGATCTAAACATTAGGATGACTTTTTAAATAGAACAATTTCCTCTATTATCTGTTGCAGACACCAAGTCAATCAAGATAACAATGGATGTAACCTTATATGGTAAGCTTGGGATGAAGAGTATAAATAAATAATAACAAAAGGAATTATCGCACATGGAATAAAACGTGTTTGAATTCTTGACAAGTTTATATCTCAAAGAAGTTTCACCAACAAAAAATGGAGTTTTTTCTTCATAAAAGTTCAAGAAGAAATATATTGATTTCTTTCGATATGCATATTTACCACTGGATGGACTTGGATCTACATATTGAAATATACAGAGTGCATCTGAAATTGTCATAATCATTTATGATCGAAATGCACTCCACACGTGCAGTGCTAGACTGCAATATTACCCGTGTAAAACGAGAAATCTCTTTTCATATGGATGGTTCGTATTAACACGCGCGGTCCATCACGACTATCGTAAACAGATATTGCATCGCGCTCTTTTTCAAAGCTAACATTTACTTCGCCAGAACTATATTCGATCATCATTGACCAAAGGCAGACATAACATATGTACATACATTTACTTTGTAGAGTTTCCGTGCTTTTCCCACGTTTAACCCTAAGTAAACCATCATCACGCCAGAGGCAACAGATGTGAGAACAACATAGCCATATTCGTTTGGGATATTCATCGACACCATTTTGAAGTAGAGAACGAGAGCGAGATCGAGGCTACGACCTCTGACTCGAGCTGAACGAAATCGAGGCCAAAACCGCATGCTTCCAACGTGATCAGCAGCTTTTCATTGGTGAAAAATTTATGACAATAAAATAAACCAATCAAATCGACTACTGTAATGACGTATCTTGTCACTATTGCACTATTTGAACGCGCGAAATCGTCGATAGTGATCTCATTTACTGTCGCTGTCGACGTTAGTGGCCAGGTAGAGCTGAAAGACCGTTTTCGACACGAGAACCTGTAAGAAGAAGAGAGCGAAATGAAGTACGTCGTCACTGTTGTCCTCTGCGCCGTTCTGGTCGCTTACTGTAATGCCCAAACATCATCGGTAGTCGCCGCTAATGCAAGCTCAGTGCCTACTCCGGTGTCGAGTGCAGTTCCTGTATCGAACGCAACGCAACCTCCAACGACTGAGCCAGCCACAACGACCGCAGAAAGCTTTGGATTCAATACCTTGCCCTCCATTTTTGTTTTGATTGCAGCTTTCTTGGTGGCTGCTCTCAAGTAAAGTTTTTTTCAATGGTACATGTAAGAACGGTTGCCGCCACACCTTCCTGAATTGAAGAACTTTGCACCTCTAACGTTCAGTTTAGCTGTTTCCTCAAGCTTTGGTTAAACAAGAGTTGTGGATATTAATCCTGACATTCTCAGACAAACTTATTTAATTTAAGATTTCCAGCTTCTTGGCCATTCTTGGACCATGTGGCGTTTACGAAACTGACACTTGGCGAACGCATGAAGATGGCGTGGCGTGGCCTTCAGCGGCACTGTTTAAGCAAAAATCTCCTTTGAACTGTAAGCTTTCTTTCATCTCCGCTATTTGTCTATACTAGTGTGTTGTAAATTGTTGTTGTCGGATAATTATTTAAGCATTTTTACTGCTCTAAATTTCTATTTTGTAAGAAAATGTACTGGCCTTCCGTTACTACGCTGTAGGATAAAATGGCGTATTTAGTACAGAATATTAACGTCGGCGTGAATAGTTTTCGTAGGGGAATCGTTCTTTTTCCTTCGTGTGTCATTTAATTCAATCTTGTATGAGTTTGAACCATCTTGTCTTGAAAAACAACGCCTTGTGCGCTACCTACTTTTGGGCGCTGTCGGGCGTTGGATAATTTCAGTTGTGAGGATGGTAATTTTGTTGAAGCTGGAAGAAATTGTCGATGACTTTGACTTGTGTAAAACATTGTTGAAATAAATATTTGTTCACTTTGAGAACTATGGTCAAGTACTCTCGAAAGCGCTCTGTATAATTCTCCCCACATCATTTCTCGTCGCGAGACAATGTTTAAGCGCGCTTTTGTCATGAAGGAGGGATGTTATGCAAGAAAAATGGTTTAGGAGCGATAGATCGCTTTGCCGCCTATCTAAAATCTTACCATCTCTCCTAGTTTACAGAAAACTCGGGTCTTACGTGAAGCATAGGGGCATTTTCATTAATTCCTCGCCTTCCTTACATTTTGGGCACGGCTGTGTGAGCAAAGGGGATAAAAAGTGCGCCACCAACATAGCGCGTTTCCAGAGAAATATGCAAATTTTGAATCGGAAAGGTTGACTCATTATACTTATTTGTGTGGTCATTTGAATCGCATTGTCATGAGCTCATGACGAATTCTTTTGGGACCTAAAAGCACCGGTCATAGACGAGAGTTTTTTTTCTTATTACAGAACAGTGCCTAGCGAACTTTAATTTCGGAATCACCACGGTTGAGCGGAAGATCGCTTGATTTTTTTTTATCGTATCATCATTTGCGACGCTTGTGGTTTTTTAAATGTGGTGGAACAGATTTTTATTGTTTTAATGCCTTGAAACAGCTGCCTGTCAAATGATTCAGGAAGATCGAATATACAGCCTACGTCCAACTCTCCATCTGTGTGAAAACAATCAATCGAGACAAGCAGTGGCAAAATGAAAGGTCGAAGGCTGATTAAGCGCTTCTTTTTGCCCTTTCATTGGGCAGTTAACATGAACGAATTCAAGACAATTGATGTTTTCTAGTACATGTCTTCATTATTGACAGCCATTCACAACCATGTTAGCCTGTGGTATCCAACAAACATACCAGTTTCACCATAATCAACACTGGTTACTATAGTAACCGTACTTTTGTACTTTGAGCCTTGATTACAATTCTCAGCTTAGGCATAGACTCTCGACGACACACGAGGAAACAAACTTTAATTCCTTGATGCTGAGTTCATTTTCATACCGTAACGAATGCGTTATTCCAAAATATTTATTATCACTAGCATCGTTCAACATCTTTAATTTTTGTAATTAATTCTGGGACTGTCATTATAAGCAAATTATTAATTCATTCAAAAAAGAACCTGTATCTTGTCAGCTTCCAGAAAGTTTAATAGGGTGGCCAGGAAAACACAACCACAAAATTCTGTTGAATAATCAATCAGCCTCTAGCGTAAGCGAGCCAAAGAGCTTTGTAATTACATTTCCGTCAACTGCATACCAAATTAATGTTCATTGTTTTGGAAGACACCTTTTAGTACAACAGAGCTTAATCCCGTATAGGCCTGAATTTTTTTTTCAGGCCTTATTTTCACTACTGCTTAAGTAGTGTACATTACTGCGAGGATCACTTTCATATTCACGTCTTCATCCGCAGTTCAAATATATGACTTTCACATATTCTTAGCCAGAGCTTAAATTCGTCATCTGTGGGAGTAAAGGAGGACTTCGTCATTTTCAAAAATAACGTTAAGTTCAGCGTGGCTGACAAACAAACGAGGAAGCGTATTTGGGGAATAACTTTTTTCCTGGTCGCTAAGAGTGAAAAGTGTTTTACTCTTATTGTAGGGCCTCGAGCAAATGAGCTTCAAAAGTTATCGAAATGCCGGGCGAGTTGGAGTTGAAGCGTCTCGTCTCATGGGAAAAACAACGAAAAACAGAACTTTTAACGTGGGCGTATTGTTCCTACCTCAATGCCCATTTCATTTTTTACTGCTTGCGCAATGTTGAGATATATTTGTTCTTACATCATCAGTTGTTCGTCCACCCGCCATCCTCGGATCGGCTGAGAATCACCGACAATTTGTCGAGACGGTGCAATATCGGGCATAATTTTCAGCATGCCTTGCAAGTACTAACTGATTAGCCATAAAAATCGCTATGTCAAGAGAATAACGACGTTATGTTTCGTACGAAGGTGGAAAACCACTGAAAAGAAAACTATTATTTCATTTTTCAAATCCACCTTGCCATTAGCATTGTAAAATTTAATTGAACCTGAAGTTTACATGGTTGGGCAGTTACGTCACCTCCACTATTATGGAGGTTAATAACTCTACTCATGAATTCCTTAAAGTGGAAAGATTCTTCGCTCAGACTAGGATCACACGAGAGAAGATTTTTCCGGATTCATAAATGTTACTGAATTCATCAATTTTACGGCTATCGGATTCAACCCTTTACACACGTTAATACACCCGCAAACATTCTTGACTGAGTGGTTACAAGGCTGCATTCTTGCCTCGATCGATGACAACAAAATTCCGGAATCAAATGTTTTCGGATTCGATGTTCCAACTTGGAATTTCGGATTCAAAATCTCCGGTGACACGACCAATAAGGGGAGGTTTTATTTCGGATTTGTCAACTTGTGTGTAGACGGCAAAACGAATCCGGCACTAAAACGTACAAGACTCATCACGAATTCGGAACAATTTCTAATAGAGTAAACCTAGTCTCAAGAGTGGTTAAATATTTCCGTGCGTCCGGGGGTCCGTAAGGCGGGTAGCACTAACTCCAGATTTAAGGGAAGTTTTATTTTAATATCCTTGTATAAAAGCGAGCACAACAGATCGAACAGATCGATTGAAATAACCTATAAACCTCCATGCCGTATAACAAAACAATAGATGTTTACAGACCCTTTTTTGCACGTCCCAGACCTGGTCTTAAGCTAATAGTCCAGCTTAGTGGCCCGGGAAGGAAACACAGCTATAAAGATGTACTTAATTGTTAACGTGCACGCCACAAACACATACGACGAAAATGGAAATTAATCACAACTCTAGTAATTATCATGGATGGTAAAGGGAGCTCGATAAATGTAAACTAATGAATGGACATTTTTGATCAAATGGTTGCAATATCTAAATACATATCTTCCCATGGCATCCACACCTAAGCGAGTCTAGTTACCTGCATAAGATCGAGGCCATAAGTGTCAGTCGGTCAAACGTTGGAAGGTTGAAACGGTATGGCTTCGGAGCGATACCCGCAAGATATTATAAAACCCTCAAAACTGAAAAACGACGTGAATGAAATGCGTTCTTATACGTCGCTACGCCAATGCAACGCTACCGAGAAACTAGCGCCGGTGCTTTGGTCGATCTGGCCTCATTTCAGTAAGGGGAGGCCTGCCGCGCAGTGTTTTCGACAAGAAATCTAGCCATCAAGTAGACCAATTGACGTTCATTTCATGGGGTGTGTCTATACAAAAGCTTCGCGGGCAGCACCTGGCAAAAGAAGCAACACAGGTGTGTTTCATTCTTTGGTATTCCATTTTTATTGATTCCCTTTCTTTTGTCCTGTCATCAGTAACAGTAAAAAGTTACAACGAACTTACAAATTAAAGCAATCGAATGTGACAGATAGATGACTTTTTGAAATTAAATAGAATACATACCTACACTAAACAGTAAATTTGAGTGGATTTAAATCTTTCAATCAAAAAATATATAAAATATTTGGAAACGAATGTAAAATATATATCAACTAATGATCGAAAATATAAAAATATTAAAATTACCACATCTGGAATATGAATCAAGATAATAAAACTGTGTTAAAAGAGGATTTTAAAAATCAATCTTCCTTTAAAACCTTTCAAGAAGTAAGGATATCGAAAGTCGATAGTGGTTATTTCCACTCGGATTAGACCAGTTTTCTCACGTTTCATTGATAACCTGCGTTCATTGACTTGGAAAACCTCTGGCGAGACCACTGAAACTATAAATTCTATCACAAAAGAAATTTGGCAAAAGCTAGGTCTGATAGCATTTCGGTCGCCGTACTGTATTCCGCTAGCTATTCACAGTTTTAATCTCTTTTTCGTCCCAAACCTGCGAGTGACACAATCGAGGGAGCAAAACGCGAGAAGTATGGGAAGGAGAGAGAGAAAACTGCGAGCAACTCTTTTTCCCAACACCCATTGCGCTTATTCTCCCGTTTACTCGCTCGGTAACAACTGCAATCGATTTTCAGGATGCAAACCCCGAAGAAATAAAGACATTCATAGTCCAGAACGATTACGAAAGAAAAAAGAGGAAAGAACAAACTCTCGCCTGAAGAGTCAGCTCCAGTCTCTTCACAACGTCCTAAATTTCCAGACAGCTCGCCTATGGGACTCTAATTAACTAATTTTGATATTTAATCCTAATAGTCAGGCATACACTTATGATCATTGACCATTTTGCATATATAGATTCATTTTTCAGGTAAATCTATCAAACTACTACAGATATATTGTATAATTCTTTAGAGAAGTAGATTACAATTTAATATCGATTTCACTAATTAATAATCATGAATATACTTTAGTGTATTTTCAACAACCTGTGATCAAAAGACAACTCAGTGTCGATCTCAACAACCAGTAAAGGACTAAAAGTGATGATTATGAAAATAATTTCGTAATCTTAAATATAACATATACATCATACATCATACCCCCTTTTCAATCATACATTCATTTATTAAGCTATCGATTTTCTTTTAAAGCGAAGATTCGGTGACAAAATTTGCACAATTTTCCACATAATAGTCTCATGAACTTTCGTTTCCTGAAATTTCCTTTGAATTTGTAATTGTCGATATTATTATAGTTTTTGGTAGCCCATAAACCGATTGTCATACACACATCTCAGATGAAAAGTTAATGCCCTATTTTTTGATAATATGAGTTGCACTTCAAGGAATTAAAAGATTTAAAAGAGTTAATATAATTATTTCAAACTTTCGATGTGCATTATCTGGACCATTAACTTCCTTTCTTAAAAGATTTTTTCCTAGAGAGGATAAATCTTTTGATTCACTGGACAGTTGAAGCAGGGTCCATTCCCACGCGCGTAGGTTACGCGAGTAATACAACGATCATAACTAATGATCAGCTATGTTACCCTCTTTATTTACGGTTACTTTAAAGTGGCTCATATATCTGAACAAATATTCCCTACTTCTGAACCAGGATTTATCATTACCATGGTAATTCTCCTACATCAACTTTCCCAGACGTCTGCAAGCCAGACTAAAACAACAGACTCGTCCTTTAAGGAAGTCTTTTTGCTTCGACGACTCGGGTACGATGCGTGACCGTAGAGACTGGCGCCAAGACTGCGATAACCTCGCCCACAACTCAGCACTAGTGCCTTCGCCTGTTCACCACGTGAAGGAACGACAGGCGTGGTTACCAAGGGAAGAAGGTGTTTAACAGACTCGTCATGGCAGCGTATTATAGTATATACCATGAGAGAGATATTGTTACAAACAAGAATGCAGCCATAGCTTGTGCCGATGTACAATTCTTTGTCAACTGCGAGGAGGGAGTTCACTTGAGCACGGGAAGCTAGTGACAAAAAAATAAACAGCTTAATTTGTGCAAATCTTGAGACGTTCTCCAAGGAGGTTTAGGCAAACTTTCAGGACAACTTGATATAAAAAAAAATCAGACTCTACTGTAAATGAAATGATGCATTAATTTTATTGATTACGGATCTCAGTTTTTCGCTACTTACGGCTCAAAGGATTTGGATCTGCGCCTCTCCTAACAGGGGCTTTCGGTTTTGAGCCTTCAAATCTCGGTGGATACTGTGAGCAATCAACACTACGCACAATCTTCTTCTCCAGAGCGTCCCATCGGTACACGCGAGTGCCGGGGAACAAAGCCACCCACACGGACCTCCTCGAGGGACTATCTCCACTGATGGTAGAGCCGGTGGCCTGGCATGTCTCAAGATGAGATACACTGTGTTCTCTTTGTGAAGACGAATCCGGTTCACTGTCTTCTGCTGATTTGGTGCAAATTTTCTCCATGTCTTCACCGTCGAGAATTGTTAACGTCCCTCGTTCTTTTCCGCACCAAACCTCACAGACGTACTCATCACAGGGGCTGTTTCGTTCATCAGAGTCCTCAGACGAGTCTGCCCCGGCGTTCGGTGGAGGTTCATTATCCTGGGGTTTCCTCAGTATCAAGGCTGCGATGCAATGAATGGGAATTCCATCACCGGTGTAGACCCGGTTTGGTAGGAGCTCGAGAACAGGAGTTTGTTCCGACTTATGAGTGTAATGATAGTGATAGTGATTTGAGATATTATCGTCGTAGGCCAGAACAGAGCCATCTGCAAGCGCCACTAGAACCCAGTTCGCTCGGGGGACGTGGATCATGCTTAAGATGTACCTGTTTAAAATAAGGATCTGTTGAGCCTGGAATGTTTTGAAGAATAAACTTTCGTCACAAAATAAATCCCAGTTTTCTTTATCAGTTTATGATACAATAATTTTTTCAACAGGTCTATTATCCTAAATAAGTTTCATATCTACTAACATTCTATCACAAAATGCTGCAATCTAATTGGCTACGCTACTCACTATTCTATTATAGATAGCGAGTAGTGTGAGTAGCCTAACAGTGTGTAGTTGTAAAAAAAACAAAACGAAAAAAAAAATGAGCTTGTCTTTTTGTCAAGTTTTGAATGAATGGTAGAAAAATACTTAAAAAATTACGAGAAAGATAATCATGCTAAACACCTGTTGGACTTGATTGATCCTTGACACAGCTGTTTATAGGTCATCGCACAAAACACGTGCAGTGTGCCTGACTCGGTCCCAAGCCACACCGTACTACCCACGCTACAGGCAACCCGAATACAGGATTTGCCTACAAAGAACTCCTGAGAAATAAATAACAAATACAAATTAAGAGAAGTAGATTGCAAGCTGCCCACAGTTTATGATGAAAAGTATTAGCTCGAAATGGGTCCTTATTGATGGCCTACATGTGAATCACTGCCACACAATCTCTGACCTTGAATTGCTTGTCAGAGCAGTTTTCAGAATACCAAAACCACAGTTATCTCAGCGACCAATCAGAACAACGGTTGATATTATCATTAACCAATGAGAACTCAGTTTAAAGCGCGAATGACCAAGACGCGATTGCTTTTAGTTATGCATCAGTCTGATTGGTCAAGAGGATGGTGCGAGTTTTTTTGGACCAATCATAAAACAAAGTGAAACAAAAAGAAAGCAATCCCGATTACTTGCGACACACAATTGTAAATTGCTTTGCTGAGTGTTATTGAACTTCAATTTAAGTCACCCGAGCGAGCACTCAACTCAAAATCTCTGAAGTAGTATTTAAATTCAGTGCAATTAGTCGCTAGATGATACTCTGCTATCTGAACCCTTCCCTAGTCCGGTTTGACAGACTTATACCAAGTTGAAAATCACCGTCGCATTTTCACATATATTTACCTTTTTGTGATAGCACCGCCCTCGGCTGTAGCCAAGGACACTTATTTTCCCCATCCCTATCCCAGCATTCAGCTCGCTCCGACACAACCAGACCTCTGACCCCACGCTAGCCCTGTCGTCCGCCCCGCGGCTTTGACTAACACGTGACCCAGCAGTGACAGCACAGTTTAAGCCCAGCTGTTGACAAAAATAGAAGAATAAACAAACTTGGAAAACGCTGTACGTCAACGATAATAAATAAATAAATAAATAAATAAATAAGTAAATTTAAACAAAAATCGATATTTGTTTGGCCACTTGTTGCCTTCCCGCAACCCTGACGATGTTGGTTGCCGATATACCGCTCACAAAATGGTAATTGACAACATCGGAAGGGGGCCGGAGAGGGGAAAAGAAAAGTCCAAGTGGTGTTCAAAGGAGTGTCACAACTATAATTTTTCTGAGAGCTTACCATCACAAAGGGTACAAAGACTTATTGCTTTGGGCAACCTCGTAGTTTCCAGAGAAGATAAGCACATAAGTAATTTTCCCCGATGGTTGTGTGAGTATCAGTTTAATCGTTTAACACTTTAAGGTGATTAATTTTTTTATGCATAAAATTGCCTTTAAACAAAAAGAAAGAGTGGAAAAGTATTTTTACAAGGGTAAAAAAACGACAGAGAGGAAAAACTAAAGCAAAAAGAGAAGAGAATTGAAATAAAAATATTGAAAAATTCGAGCCATCATTTTCAAGAAGTGGTAATGATGAAAACCCCTTGATCAACAAACCTGTTTGTCGAAAGTGATGACGTCAGAGAGGCGAGGAAATTCTGTTGCAGAAGACAGCTGTGAGATGTGATGAGACGGGGGTCTCTTGTCCGCTTCTTGTTGCCAGCACCACGCCATCAGGTCGAGCACAAACACTGGAGCTTTCTTATCCTACAAAGGGGTAAACCGTTCCCCATATAGATGCTCGTAATGTTACTGCGCATTTCGAAATTTGTTGTGAAACCAAAAGCAATGTGATCACAATCACCAATCAGAATGAAGGCAAACGTTACAAGGAGTCTATAAAAACTTAAATTTAAGAACAAACAAGCGACGAGAAAAGACAGTCACCAGAAGCGCGGGAAAACGAAAATTTCGAATGGTATCAGTCTTGTATCTGATTGGCTGAGAAGGCGGCACGAATTTCAACGACCAATCACAAAGGGGAGGAAAGCTTAACCAACGAAATTCAGAAGCATTTCGATACTAAATTGAACTGGCTAATTCTGTCTACCCTAGTCGAGAACCAAAACCAAAGAGACCAGAATAACCAATCATAGCAAAGAAAATATCACCATGAGCCAATGAGAACTCAAAGTAAAAACAAGCAAACTGTCTGAAGCGCGGGAAAACGCGGATGACCAAGTCGCGATTTCTTTTAGTTTTGGTTCTGATTGGTTGAAAAAGTTGGGCGAGTTTCCTAGAACAATCACATCACGAAATAAAGCAAAACCGAAGCAACTTTGGATTATTTTCGAGATTCAATTAAAAATTGCTAAAATAATAAACTAAGATGATTAAATACCTTGGTAGTAAGTGGCGGTCGATGACCTTCAACGATAAGCTGTTTGACCTGAGCTGGGTTGAGATCATTAAACGGCTGGTGCAGCGTGACTAGTTCATAAATGTACATTCCAAAGGAAAACGAGTCCACCTTATCCGTGTAAAGCTCCTTCCCGACGTACTTTTCGATCTCGGGGGCCATAAAACCAGGAGTGCCTCCCAGTCCCTTCATTCCTGCTAGCGCCGCTGACCGGCTGATTCCATAGTCGGCCAGCTTTATAACGACTTGATGATGTGATATGCCCGCACTGAGGGGGGCTGGAAACACCCACACCAAAATGTTCTCTGATTTGAGATCACGGTAAATGATGTGGTGGCGATGTAAATATTTAATAGCTGAAGCACACTAATGATGAAAATGAACATGCATTTTGTAATACTGAAAAACTTGATAAGGTGAAGGGAAACTTTTGAATTACAGTGAAGTTGTTTGAAGCAGGTTGAGTACCGGTTAAGTAAATTGCGCGACAGCGGTTGAAACTAAAATTGTTAAAAAGCCCGTAAAGAAAAAACCCAAAAAAGGAAGAAAATGAAATCGGACCTATCAAATCTGGCTGTTTCAGGCGGATACGATAACACTCGAGGAGGAAAAAAATGTGATCTAATGTTATCAGATGAAAGAGAAACTTAAATTTCTCAATAAGCTGTCCACGTCGGCTCTAAGCAGGTTTCCACTGAATAAGAAACCGTACGAAAAAATTTGGGATGTGAGATATTGACCGCGTAACGCAGGGTGTTCGCTTCATGTGGGAATTGCATTCATAATTCTAGATAATGGGAGATGTCGTGGATGGTGTCTCATTTTCATGATTTTATTGACTATAATGGGGTTGCATTTTCAATAGAATTTCTAGAGTGGGTTCTATTTTCAAAAGAGTTACTAAAATAGGGTCGCACATTTTTGGGATTTTGGGGGTAAATCAATTATGGTAAGCAGGGATTTACGAGTGGGAAGATTCACGATTAAAAAGTTGCAACCAACTAAGGTGGGATCTGTAATTTGCCAAAGAACAGACTACAATAGGCTAACGTCACATACCCAACAAACATTGACTCAAATAACCCCCCCTTCTCCCGAATATATATCAGGTACTAGGTACCAGTCGCTTCGTGATATGGGAAACGGGGTACACTTTACAGGGGACGTTGGTACCTAGGCCCGTGAGAAGATATGAACGAAAATAAAAACTTCTAAGACTAAAATGTAATTAAATTAGTTTCAATTTGAAAATTATCTCGTTAATATTTGTACCTGCACAATACATTTCTGCATGACGAAAGCATTCAGCCTGACTCCAACTCTCTTATAATTAGCAAGAATTCCGTCCAAAGCCCCTTGCGGCGCAAACTCCAGAATCATGCTGAAAGGGTTTAGACAGTATCCTAACAACGACACGATGTTATTATGCTTCAAGGGAAGGAGAATGGACATCTCCTGACGAACGGTCCTGTAAGAAATTCACAAATCAATCAATCAGTCAATCGATCGATAAATCAAGTAAGGAAGCAATCAGTTCAGCAATCAACGATCAAGATTAAGTTTGTCTGTTAGTCGCTAAGTCAGACAGTCAGCTAGTCAGTTAGTTTGCCATTCTATCGCTGATGGATTCAGGGTGAGTCAGTCACTCAGGCAGTTACTTGGTTGGTCAGACTGTCAGCCAGTTTGGTCAATGAGTCAGCGCGTCAGTACGATAGCCACTCAGTCAGCTACGGAGAGTATACTCATTAGCCAGCCAAAACTTTGGTCAGTCAGTGTCTCTAAGTTAGCAGTCACCGAGCCAGCGAGTCAGTCAGTCAGCCAGCTTTTTGTGTCAATAAGTAATAAGTAAGTCAATCAAGATCAGTAACAGTGAACCTTAATTGTGCGGTACTATTCGTTGGAGGAAGGGGGAGGCACTTATAATTTGTTTTCACCTGAAGGACCAACAGCGTCCAGATCGATGTCAAAATTCGATTCAGGCGGTGATTTGGTCAGTCAGGAGGCCAATCAGTCAACTATGATTAGTCAGTTCGTCAAGCACTTGAAGGATCAGTGAGACCAACAGTTAACAGTGCCTTCAGGTTCACAAGAGATAACTAACGTATGCTTCAACTCAGATTTTGAATGACTTAAAGCGGCTGATTATCATAAGCTGGGCTTTTAAACGTAGTACAAACTATGATTCCCCAGTAAAACCCCATAGATTGGGAGGGAGGGTATGTAATCTCTTGGCACTGGCGTAACTTGGTAGAATCTCAATCAAACTTCACATTACAAGGAAGTCTTGTTTAATTTTTCAATTAATCCATCTGAACAACCCTTAATTAACTGATCCACCTTCAGCTTCTCTCCGGATGAGATTTGTAACGATTTACTTTTTAATGGCGACGCTTCTCACTGAGTAATAAAAAAAAAGATAAAAGTCACACTGTCTTCTCACCTGTAAGCATCATTCAATGTCACCGTTGGATTTTCTTTCAGCGCTCTCATAGCCGCTGCAGCCATTTGCTTTTCTTCCGCTGGTGCATCATCGCCCACTTCATTGTTCAGCGGCATCTTCATGGCGATAGTTATCGAGTTCCCGGATTCCTGCCTCAGCTCCCCGCGAAATACTGAGCCAAACGTTCCTTTGCCTAAGAATTTGCCTTTAGTTATGTCGGATGCCTGAACGTTCATGTTAGGAGCAATGTCTTCAAACATCTGTAAACGATAGAAAAATCACTTAGAATACGTCAAAATTGAGTGAAAATCTAGCCATGTTAATCAAAAGAAAGAAAAAACATTGACTAGTTGCTTATACTCTCACTGTCAAGCGTAAAACAATAATTACAATAGCAAATTACTTAAACTTTAACACCCTAACATCAGTATGCATATTCTCCCGACTGTCCTCTATACATTTCCTACGGCGCTGACAAGGAGATTTCGTTTAGTAAGCAAGAGCCTCTTGAGTAGGTGACCATTTCCTATATTCTTGTTAACTTAAAGATCGATTCAAAGGTGATATTGTAGGGAGAAATTAGATGCTAGTCACTCTTGGGGGTTAAAAGGTTAAGGGACAAGCTCTTATGGTGTCAAAAACACTTACAGCATCTGGAGCTAGCTCTTTGAGATCCAGCTGACCGTGCAGGGTGCACTCCACGGGCTCAGTGTTGTAAGCAGCTAGCACACATTCTTCGAACTCAAATGAATAAATGATTGTGTCATCTTCGGTGGGTCGCTTCCTGAACGAGCCGTATTTACCGGAACCACGTTGAAAGCTTTCAGCGCTGTCAGTGCTCCCTGCTGAATATGGAAAACAAAAAAAAGGAAATTAGACAGAGTACAATAAACCAATTGTTAGTTTGTCGCCTTTGCAGCCGCACTCTGGGATATCTCACGACGCCTTCCCCCCCCAAAAAAGATATTTTGGGCACATTGCGTGACATTCCAATGGTAGAATTCAAGCGACCGACTTTGCCGAAATGGAGAGATAACTCGCAGTATATCCCAAAGGCCGCGAAGGAGACTAATTATTAGCCTGCTTTGGTATTTTAGAGGGAATTTGGGGTGGCGAGTTGTTAACGCGCTTTGCTTTGGAAGAAACCCGCGTGATTTGCGATTTCAGTCACTTTCGTTGAACGGAAACAACGTTAACGTCCTGCGGCGTCAAAAGAATTACTATGACACATGAAAATATTCTCGATTCACTGTCTGCACCTTTGTTGGGTTCTTCTTGATTGGTTTCGTCCGACTTCTTGGACTTAGAGTTCATATCAATGACGTCACTTTCCTCGCTGTCACTACTCCTCAGTTGCCTGCGTCCTTTGCCGGATTGCTTCCTTCTCCTGCCACCCATTTCTGGAGAAAATGATTGGCTGCTTTCACTACCATGACTATCCGTGCTCTGAAAATAAGGAAAACAGTTTCTTCTGTAACAAGCAATTCGAACGCTTTTCGATGGAGCATCCTTAAATTGAAAACCAAAGTAGGTAAAAAATATCTCAATGGCTAATCAGAGCTAAAGAATAAACCATGAGAAACACTACATGAGAAAAAACTCCAGTGAGATTCAGGAGTCTGGGTTAATCACTTGGCAAAGTTTCCTGTATTCTCGTTTTTTCCTTACCACTCTACAAAACAAAAATGCATGCAGTCAGGAAAATTCTCTCACCTGATCCGAAGTGTAATCAAAACAACTTGAACTCTCTTCCTCTGTCTCTCTTTCAGTGCTCACATACCCAAACGTGAATCTCTCGGGCTCCGAGTGAAAACTGTCACGAGAAGGGAACTTAGGACTGCTATAGCTTTGCCCCTGCTGCATATCAGAGGAGTCCACGCTCTGCGACAGCGAGTTGTCTATAAAGATAAATAACGAAGTGATTTGTGAAATGCTTATTTATCTCCAGATTTAATGTGATTAACCTACGCGCATGTGTAATTGAAACCTTTCAACGGAGTAACAGGGCGAACGTCAACACTTTGCCACTAGAAGAGTTTTGGATAGCACAGTAGGAGGAGAAAATTTTATCGAAATGTTATCCGTATCATAGGGGACTCTTGATATGACATGGCCGTCTTCACTTGACAGATTTTAAAGTTCCATCATTGAAGCACGTAGGCAATAGAACTAAAAGGTAAAAAAAAACCCATCTTGGCGCTTCAGTAATCACACCCGACTTGAAACCTAGCTCTTCAAGCTTACAATATCACTGCTGAATCAAACACAAGACATGACAACAACGCCACCTTAAGAAGTTCTTAATTGTTCGACAAACTCTCCTGGTCAGCACCATAGGAAATGTACAAGGAACGGTAAAGAAAATACGCAACTTGATGTTAGGGAATTAAGAGTTGCTTTCACGGTGCCTACAAAGGCGTCGTTTTGTTTGCTTAAAGGAGCCTCGTAATGTAATTTTCAGTCCTCTAACGAAAGAAACTCTTAAGATCAATTTTTAATCGGGTGTGTATAGAATTCCCATAATGCATTGGCTCTCCTTTGCTTCGCTTTATGATTGGTCCATTGATCTCGCGCCACCCTCTTAACCAATCAGAAGCAATAGCAAAACCTCTCGTAACTTGGTCACTCGCGTTTTTTTGCGCAAGGCACAGTGCACATTTTTTATTTCGAGTTTTCATTGGCTCCTGATTCTTCCTTTGCTCTTATTGACCGTTGTGATTTCTTTGGTTCTAATCTTACGACACCCAGGGAGGATCCAAAGGCGCAAACATGAAACAAAAGAGAACAAGGATGGCCGCCGATAAAAAAAAAGATTATCGAGGAAAGATTAGGCACCCACAAATTGTTGAGTAGCTTATGATCTAGTCTGTGGCTCAATTTTAACTCCCTTCATACCTTCTCCATTAGCTTCGGGTCTCCTTGAAATGTGCACAGGGCTCGGCCATGGAGAAGCGCTCGTACTACTTCCGTCAGTCGCAGACAAATTTATGCCGCTATCCTGCCCTGAGGATTGCGTCAAAAGCACATCAGGCGGTACATTATCTCTTTCCTTTTCATACTCGGCTCGATCGTTCCCGCATACGGTTATGATGCACTTGGGGCACGGAATGATCCTGGTAACCAGGCGATTTCCTTGCACTGTGATTGCATCAAGTCCTGGGAACCAGTCGGTGATGAGCGTGTCCATGTGTTCCACAGCGATAGCAACCAACCGAGCAGCAGACTGGATGCTACTGTCTGAAACAGACTTGACTTTAAATCCGATTAGCTTTGATCCCTCTCGGCGATCTGTGAATACAACATTAAATCATAATTTACTGAGCAACTGTAAATATGTTAAATCTTCAGAGCATTGGACCAATCACAAACAAATACAAGCATCCGGTGAGGTCGTTTTCAAGTGTTAAGTGGACATAGTGTTCCAGCGTCTGCATAATGTATGCGTATGCGTATGCGTCTGCGTTTCGCGCGAATTCAACTTCTAAATGCCACCGGTTCAACTTTTCCCGCCCGCGAGCAAAAACTTCATGGTACGCCATAACTAGTATTTTAACTCCGCAAAGAAGATAAAGCAGATTGACCGAAGCAAAATATATAGGACAGGGAAATAGACAACTACAAACCTTCTCCAGCCTTCCTTAGGCTCGTTCTTTTCGATGTAATTTTCTTTCGTTGTTCAAACTTTTCCATTCTTATGCGAACACATGGCGTTAGAACTTCAATGGTGGAATAACGAGTGGTGTCGTGTACCTCGCGGCGATAATGCAACGGATTGGCCATGTCATCTAAGACAGAAGGAAATTATCAAATACAATACACGACTATCCACAGCAGTGTTTTGAAAGTGCATCTGGCTGCCTGCGCGTGTTCTCAAAGCTCAATAGGAAGAGAGCATCGGGAAGGTCCAGAGTTCGAATACCGCTGAAGGCCTGGGCCTTTGTCGAGCCATGAGTATTACCTTAAGATCACTAGTCTTTTTCTAATATTCATCAAGGAACTAGGTAGCACTAAATATAAAGCTGAGATTGCACCAGATTTCCATCAAGAGGATTCGAGTAACTTCCATAAACCTTTTCCACTGTTCATATGAATGAAAGGTACTGACTTGAGGAGAACAACCATTAGGTGGCTCGAAAGACCTCTTGATGATCTGATTCAGAATTCACGGCCTCCTTTCTGCTAGAAAGGACTGAGAAATCTCGAAAAAGGAAAGGCTCATTAACACTATTGCCATCCAGAAATTGCGAAATTTATGACGGGTTATATTCCATTCAGTACTGCCCTCACATTCAAATGAATATAGTAATTCTTTTTTTTTTAATTTGAAATAATTTGTGATTTTATCAGAATTCCCTCTCTTCGTAACTTGGCATGCTAACGAGAATGCTATTGTGTGAAACATAAACAAGAAAAGTTAACAATGACTCACCTACGAGACACATGAGATTTACCTTGAGCCATGGGTTTAACCCTTCCACTCCCCCGACCTCAAATTAAATTCTCCCTTCCATCTACCAAAAATTTCCTTCAATTTCAGCCCTTAGAATTTTGTGGTAGATTGAAGAAGAATCCATGGTTGATATTTATAGTTCAAGGAGAAATTACTTGTTGGTCACCCCTGGGAGTGAAGGGCTAAATGTTTAAATGAAATTCAATTAGTAGTAGGAATGTCTCCGCAAATGATTGCTTTATTTTTTTTCTGCTCACCTGGTGCACCATAAAAAGGTCTTCCTTCCAGTTCACATATCCTTAGCAATTTCACTCCAAAACATGACAATTCAATTCCAGTCTTCCAGCATGACCACTCTGGTTGAGCCACAGAAGTTAGTTTATCTCTGTCACCCTCCTGTACTGGGCCATCAGGAGACAGTTGACAACATGACTTGACTGTATCGCGGATTCGTTCATCTGGAATTACTCTGATAAAACACGTTACATATCAAGACGTTTTTCTAGAATTCTAACATCGAAATTATTCCGTCTTCATTATTTGGGCGACGCCAGATGAGCGGAAATGTGATGATAGACAATATTGGGGAGTGGGGGAAACATGATGTGAACCCGAGATAAACATGTAAATAGTACCAGACGCGAGAAAATAAGTTAGCAATGTTAAGCGCGCGGAAAAAAAGTACGCAGTGCCAAGCGTGGTAAAAACATGCTAGAAGTGCCACGTGCGCGAAAACGTGTTAACGGTTCTAAGCGTGGAAATGTAGGAAAACATATAGGGTGCCATAGGCGGGAAAAATTTGTAAGCACTACATGCACCAAAAAAATTTATCAGCACAGGAAAGCGCGGGAAAATATGCAAGCAGTGCCAAGAACAGGAAGTAAGCAGAAGGAAGCGCGGGAATATACGTCAGCGGTGTCGAGCATGGGAAAATACGTAAGAAGAGACAAGCACGGAAAATTTGTAAGTGGCGCCAAGGGCGGGAAAAGAGTATGCCATTCATAGCATGGGACAATCTGTGAGTAAAGTAAAGGCGGGTGAACCTGTTAGCATCGGAAAGCGTAGGATAAAAGTGTAAGCAGTTTTTTTACTAAAGGAAAACGCCAACAGGGAATAAAAATGCAAGATAAAAATGTCAGCGGTCCTCAGCGAAAGAGAATGTACAAAGGAAAAAAGCGTGGAAAGCTGTAAAAAGTCACAAAAGTGGGAGTATACTCTGTAAAAAATTCGTGAAAGCTCACCTGGTGATCAGTCTTGGCCAAAAGCCACTCGGCACATAGGACATGACGTACTGTCTCCGCAGAACCTTTGGTTGAGTGTAAGCTGTCACATTCATGGCCTGAGCAACTGCCGCGCTGACGCCAGCCGCAACAGGCAGGTTAGTTTCTTGCTGACTATCTGGGAGTAGGGATGGGACGAGCAGGAACTCAGGGCTCCATGGCAGGGCCACTTCAAACTTGCTTAACAGGTTGATGTATTGGCTCATCAGATTGGCAGGGAATCGTTCACTTCGGAAAATTTGAGATAAGTCGGAGCGCTTCATGACACCTGAACGAGAAAGGCAACGGAATAAAGACAAAAATAACTAACAATTATTAATGCTTGTCTATGCATGTAATTTTAGTTATCATAACATTCTTATACTCAAACTTTGACACTAGCTTTTTTAGAGTAGTTCTCTCTTGATAGGCTCCAAAGTACAAGAGCTATCTTAGCAATTACCACCCCAAATATTCTTCGATGAAGTGCAATCGATAAACGTGGAATCTGTTAGACCCCTTTTAAGAAACATTCCAGTCGAAAACAGTAGCCTCAGATAATTCTCATATCACGCAAGCGATGCTTACCATTGTTTATGTGGGGGTTGACTTCCCTAATCGTTACAACATGAGCAAGCATGTCACACAACCACTGAGGGTCCAAAAAATACAAGTCACGCAGCAGTGGGTCGTCGTAATGTAACAAAACACCTGAAGGAAGATGGCAAAAACATATATCCGGCATATATTTTTTTAAGTATCTGGTATCACGTAAATTACCCCCATCTCCCCAGATTCTCCATATCCTTACGATTTTTAACCTAAACATCTCATATCCTTAAAATCTCCAACATAACCACTTTAGTTTCCCCACCCGTAGGATTTAAAAAAATTGTTTATGATTAAAACCACCTTAACTGATTTAAAATTGTTCTAAGATGGCAACAATGAGAAACGAAACAGAACAGCAAGTCTAGAGAGACTCACATGGCTGAAACTTCTGAGATTTCGATAAACTTGGGATTTATGGGGTCAAGTTTAAGATGCTAGTCCACATTTATCTTCGTTTTATACGTAAAATTTATATGGAACGACATGCGAGAGTGTTATGTGTAGTCTAACTTGACAGCTGTAGTACAATACGACGAGAATTCTAGGGATCAACCCAGTTATTTTTTACTGTGTTCAGTATCCACTAACAAACTTGGTAAGTATTTCGTACCATTGTCATGCAGGAAACTTGTAGCTTGTTGTAATTCCTCTGGTCCTCTAAGGTGAAAATTTTGCTTTGACAGCTCAGCTTCAACTGCAGCGCTACAAAAGAAACAGCTTCCCAACTTTATCTAGAGAAGAAGATAACCGTAAGACCTCCTCTCCCTTGCTTCTCCTCTCTCTTTGCCCAAACTTACTCCTTCTGATCTACCCTCAGCAAAACAAAGTTTTAACATACAGCTCTTGTAGAACCATATGGCGGATGAGAATGAAGTTTCCCCTTTAAGAGACAATACCTAGTAAAACTGGTTCAATTCTTAAGCTGATGGCCAAAGGAACACGTGCTACGGTGACATGCGAGAAGTTGTATGTTACCCCGAGACAATCAACACCACATTACTATGACGTACTCTGTTCAATACCTGAATTGTTCAGACTTGAGTACCGGAGTCTGGTCGTCACGGTAGCACCTCTCACGGACCACTCCCACAGCGTTCTCTACTGCGATGTAACTGGCAGGAATGGGCGTCTTTAGCAGAGGCAGGCGACTACCTATTGAGCCATGATATGGATTCAGAGGAACATCCCAGGCAACAAGTCGCGGGAACATGTCAAAATCTTCACTTGTGCAAGAGGGTTTTGTATCGAAACAACTCGCACAAAATCTAACTGATTTGGATTCCAAAGATGTCAGCCATAGAGTCTCATACACGCCTCTTTTTTTCAGAATTTCACAGTGGCCAAGATAAAGCCCACTACCTCACACTCAAATTTCCCGACGATCTCACTTTCTTAACTCCTCGACCTCGTTCGACTAAACAAGAATCCGACAAGAATCTGTCTGTCCAGAAAACTCGTTTGACTTACCTTTCTCTTTAATGTCAAAAGACGTGTTGTAGATCAGCTGCCTTAATTCCCGGATGTGGTACCCAGTCTTACAGCTAACCTCGATCATGGCCCTCACCTTGGGCAAGCCTCGTTCGCGTGTGTTCAGAACCTTTCCTCCGTATTCGACAGCTATATAGTTATCAGAAATCATACTTCTCAGGTTTGTCAGGTATTCTGATCTTCTGTCTTTGTCCTCTAGCATGTCGTAGTGTGTTCCAACAATGATGACAGTGGAATCTGGGGCACGAGCCTTTCAAAGAAAGAACTGAGTATTTTAACTACTTTGGCCAAATTCTGAAAGGTTCAAGAAATTATAGCCTGATTTTAAACGAGATTTCTATTTTACTTGTAAAACGCCGCCCTGGCCGTGTCATTCTATCATGTTCTTGAGAAAGACACTTTACTATCACAGTGCCTCTCTCCAACTAGGAGTAAAACTGGGTACCAGTCACTCGTTAGGGAAACCTAATTATAAGGCCTTTTGCATGTTTACGTAGGATTACCTCATTTCACACCCCAAGCCTCGCTTTTTAAGGTGGGGACAGGTGAATTTTATAAGGAAAGTATTCCCAAAACACTAGAATTAGAAGAATACCCAATTGAAAAGCAAAAAGAAAGTGGCAAAGATTAATGAAGAAGATTAGTGCAAACGAGGCTTAATGATGAATTTTCAGTAAATGACGTAATCTTGCATAAGGGTTATTGCTTGTGGTATACCGGCCATGAACTGACCACACATCTTAGAGGTAAAAAAATATCACTTGTCGCTTTGTGCTACAGAAAATGCGGCTAAATTTTAACCCTTTCACTCATGTATATTATTGGTAATTCTCTTCGCTATCTGCCATACAATTCTTATGATGTAAATATATGGGAGAATTTGGTACTGGATCAACTACTAATCCTCTAATTGATATTTTCCTTTGTTCTCATCACTTATCTTCTTGATTTTGTGTCGATATTGTGAGGAGAAATTCTTTCTTGGTCACTAATGGGAGTTAGATGGGTAAAGGAAGCACCCTTTGAAGTTAAAATTTAGTAAAAATTCTACGGAATTCAGTTTCGGAAAACGCACCTGGATATTCAGCAACCAAGGTTCAATTTGATTGACGCCCTGTTCGCCGTCTGTAACCTTCCACATGGCAATGTACAGCGAACGATGAGACAGGAAACACTGATGAGTAGCGTAATACTCGCGCTGTAAGATTTAAAGAGATCAGCATTTAACAAAATGGTTTTTTTTTAACTCTAATGGTAGCCCGACAGGGTCAGTGTTGTGTCAAAAGCAGAGTTCTATTAAGGTCGCCGCTCGAGAGGAAGCCCACCTTCTAACTTTGAAAAGGCCCGCGAAAACGTAGGAAAAAATCCTTGACAAGGAAAGTTCTTTTCTTCTCTTTCAGCGCGAAAGAGGGCATTAGACAGCATGTTTTGAGCGGATTAAGGTGAAGCACTATAACCGTTACACCACGTATCTCAGACAGAGAGCTGCCGCTTCCGACAGTCGCACTAGCGTTTCACTTTGTTTTGGCTTTCTTGTTTACTCTGTAACTCAAAGGCCGCTCTTAAAACTGTTTTCTCCACTTCTGAAAATAAGGACGCCATGAAGTTTCCTAACATGACCGAGTCCGAGCAATTACGTTTTGAAGTTCTGTTTGAATGCTTGTCTAATTGCTTTTTAATTCTGAACACTTTTGCTCCCAAGATCTAATTAGTAATTCTCCTAGCTTTTTGCCGTACAACTCTCAAGATATTAAGTTGGAGAATTTGGTATTGGATCACCTAATAATCCCCTATTTGATATTTTTCTTCATTCCCATCACTTGTGTGTCTGATGGTGTATCGATATTGTAAGGAGAAATTCTTTCCTGATCACTTATGGGAGTTACAGAGTTAGGGGGAGAATATACAACCCTATGACGCTTATACACTTCCATCTGATCTCACCTGTCCACCAAAGTCCCAGGTGCTGAATTTGATGCTGGGTCTATTGTCTGCTCGTCCGAAGGCAAAATCTGTTTTCTTTGGATAAATCCAATCACATACATCCACACCAACAGTAGAGATGTTCACCTCTGCTTTCTTGGTACGACCTAATAAGGTAAAGAGGAAATATTTGCAGAAGAGGTTCACAAATAGACAATGGCATGAGGTATAACCCTCTAACCCCCAAGAGTGACTAGCATCTAATTTCTCCTTACAATGTCACCCCTGAATCACTCATTAGGGCCACGAGAATAAAGGAAATGATCACCAACTAAAGAAGCTCTTGATTGTTAAACAAATTCTCCTTGTCGATACCAGAGGAAATGTCTAGAAAACAGTATGGAGAATATGCTTCCCGATGTTAGGGATTGAAGGGTTAAGCGAGCTTCGCTGTAACAAACTTCACGGTCTTTCACTCACCAATTGTAGATGTAGTCCTCTTTTTCTTGTACTTCCTCTCTGTCCACCCCACAGGGGGTGAGTTTTGGTAACTTCCCGTCCCCTCCTGCCTCAGTTGGCTCAAAAGCGTGGTCTTTCCGATGTTTGCAACGCCAACAAACATCAGTTTCATGCTCGGGTGCGGCTCAGATCTACGGCAGACAAACAAACGCAAGAAAAGTAAGATTAAAAACATTTCTTTTTCATGGCAATTTCAATCGGGCATCAAGGTTGATCCGGGATTGCATCGGTTTTGCCGCACTTTACTCCGTGATTGATCTAGAAAACTCGCGCTTTCTACTCAACCAATCAAATGCAAGATGTTAAAACCAGTCGCGACTTGGTCACTCGCGTTTTCCCGCGCTCTTGGCAGTTTGCCTGCTTTAAATTTGAGTTTTCATTGGCTCGTGATAATGTCAACCTTCGTTCTGACTGGCCGTTGTGGTTACATCAGCACTTCGCATTTTGACACTCAATTGAAAACTGCTCCAGTAGAACAGCATCAAGCTCATTAACACTGCGTACCTTTCTAAAACTGATCTCAAATATCCTACAATGTCTTTCGTCTTCTTCCTCTCCAGCACACTCGGCTCGATATCATGCAGCTGCAGACCCTGGAACTGTAGATCCCACAGCTCTGAAAGCAATCCGACCTCGGGAGGTAGACGGGTAATTTTTGTATTACTCACATGCAGCGAGCCAAGCTTCGATAAGACTCCTACATCCTTTGGAAGACTCCATAATTCATTGTTGCTGAGCGTTAGAGACTGTAAGATAGGGAACAGTACACTTGGACCTTTTGAATTCACCGGTGTAGGGTCTGAGACGGACGCTACCGAAGCGGGGCGAGTCCGAGGAAGCGTGAAGTGAATTTCTTCAAGTTTGTTGTTGTTTAGGTCGAGACGCTTCAGATTCGGTAGAGCTCTATGTTTTGCATGCCGACAGAGTCTTGCTTTGCCCGCTTGGAGTCCATTCTCCGCACTGATCCTTCGGCGCATGCCTGGTTTTTGGCCTTCAACAACACTGTAACACCGACTTTCCGTCGCATTTTTATGCAAGAAATTTTCCGCTATGGGATGGAACCGCGTCAAGTTATTGTGCGATAAATCCAACGTTCCGAGTGATGTTGGAAACAGAGCGAGCGATGGAACATCAGAAATGTTGTTATTTGATAAAATCAGCGTCACGAGATTCGTTGCTAGGCACGACAGACCCAGAGGAATCTTTACGATTTGGTTCGCCGACAAATCAAGTTTTTGAAGAGAGGCTCCTTTTGAGTGATCGATGTCTTCTTCCTCTGAGTCAGAGTCCTCGATTTCATCTCCATGCCTTGTTCCCCATAGCTGACTATGATGGAACATTTTCAAAGGGTGGTTCTGTTTGCCGTTAACTTCAGCACTTTGATGTGGTGGGCTTGACGCTAACGATGGACTCATATGGCTGTCAAAAACAAAGGTAAACGAATCGATAAACAAAAATACACATTCCACTGACTTGTCTCAGATCGGGAAAACCTAGAGCGCCCGATATTTACACGAGGTCTAACCCAAACCGCGGTTGTGCGCAAGTAGTGGGCCTCAGGGATTCTGTGTAAGAGGGTTGATTTTATAAAAATAAATGTTTGCCACAATTAGCTTTCGGCCCTCTCGACACTGTCTTCAAAAAAATACCTTCAGATAAAAGGTTCGCCTAACTATCACTATCATAGGAGAAGAATGTTGAGCTCATAATCTAATCGTTGAGTACGTTTACAAAATGCTACAATGGAGTAAGTAAGGGATCAGCAGTTTAGAACGCCATCCTCAGTGTCAAAAGAAAAGGTGAGATACAAGTGCAAATCTACTTTTCCTTCCGAGAAATTTTTGATTGAATGGTGAAAGTAATTCTGGAAAAGAATTGGTTTTACTTTAGGTACGGGAAACTCGCCCCATCTTATCACCCAATCAGATGCAACAGAAAACTCGCCCTGTCTTATCACCCAATCAGACGCAACAGAAAACTCTCCCTATCATATAACCCAATCAGATGCAACAAAAAACTTGCCCTATCTTATCACGCAATCAGATGCAACAGAAAACTCGCCCCATCTTATCATCCAATCAGATGCAACAGAAAACTCGCCCCATCTTTTCACCCAATCAGATGCAACAGAAAACTCGCCCCATCCTATCATCCAATCAGATGCAAAAGGGAGCCGATTGCGACGCGTGAGCGCTTTCCAGCACTTTAGGCAGTTTGCTTGTTTTTACTGTAAGTAGTCATTGATACTCGTGACATTTTCGGTGTTTGTTAGTCGTTCTGATTGTTTTGGTTTTGGCTTCCTGCGACACTAGGTCGGAATGAGCTCTTGGTGGACTTTAGAAAGTCGTCAAGACTTATCAGTCTCACCTGAGGTCATTTGGTAGATTGTCTTTGCTGAGAGACAGCACTTTAGCACGAGGTAGACTTGATGTTTTACTATTTCCGGTTCCAGCCCTAGCGCGTCTTGTCTTCATTACCGGCAACTTTCTCACCCAATTTCCTTTCAGATCTAGCGATTTTAACGCGGGAGAAGTCCACATTTCAAACGGGAGTGTCTGAATATCGTTGGACGAAACGTTCAAATACTTCAACACCGGCAATTCAAAAAGACACGTTGGCAAGTCTGCTAAGGAATTGTGATGTAACTCAATGTCTTCAAGGTGTGGACAGTTCCAACCAGATTCGGCATAGCTGAAGTCCTGCACACTTTCTTCAAAAACAAGATTCTCCAAAATGTTCTCGCACGAGCTGTAGGCTTTCTTCCCAACCTTTAAACTACTAGCTTTCGTCTTTTTCTCTTTCTTTCCTCCGAGCCACAGACATGGTAAACAAGTGATTGCATTTTCCGATGCGTTAAGGGTCTTTAACGCAGCCATTTGAAACAACACAATAGGAAGCTTTGACAGTTTGTTGCCCGAAATATCAACTCGTGTGATAGTTTTTAGGGACGGGTGTGGTCCGGCGAAATCTCCATCGTATGGATTGATTTTACTTGCGGCCGTTAAAATCCACTGCTGTTCAAGTTTTGTCAGTTTCATGTTATTCCAAAGTAAACAAATAGGCACTGCTGACAAACGCCACAATTCTTCAGGACTGTTGCTTGTTCTGGATGGGTGCAGCGTATGCTCTTGGTCAACTTGGGCACCTTTAGATACGAAAAGAAAAAAAACTTTGATGAAAAGTACTTCACTTAAGGAAGAACCCGTAACGAACGAAAAAAAACTCGGTAGTTCTTGAGCCAAGTGTTTCACCCCGCTAAACTAATCCAGGTTCTATTTCATAGGGTGAGAAGCTACCGCCACTCTTCCTTGATGGTATGCTAGTTTATTGCAGATTATCCCTCCCTCCCAGCAGATTTTCCTGAAAGTTCGCTGATAAATCGTGTATACTACTCAGCAGAAATGTAACCTTATTCGTTCCAACTTTCAACTCGTCTTATAGCATACCTTGTTGAAGCAGGATCGTTGTGACCTCTGTGCTATCAGCCATAATCGCTGAATTCAAGATTTTGTGGTCAACATCCTCTGCTCCGTTGCTTAACAGTATCTCTACCATTTCCAGGTCTTGTTGAGAACAAGCAATCTCAAGAGGAGAGCATCTACCAGTCAAAGAATTAGCAACTGAGGCAGCAGCAGTAGCGCTGTCACTCTCCCCCTGGAAACTTTCCGCGTTAGACTGACATAGGTTAACATCGGCACCATGTTTTAGGAGCAGTTTGACAACATCTCTGTATCCAACAGTGACCGCGCCTTGCAGTGCAGTCTGCCCCATAATATCTGTAGCATTCACAGACACTGTCAAGATGGCTTCGCACGGCCCAGCGCTACAAGGGCAGAAAAAGGATCATTAGCATATCAAAACAAATGAATCCCTACCTCGAGCGTAAGAACTCTTTTTGGCAGACGCCATGCGGAGAACGCGCCTGATTTCCTCTGGATCAAATTTTTAGACTAGGCTTTCTTTCTTTTAAAACGTGGCTCGCTTGTGCTTAAAATTGGAACGTCTCATTAAGAAACAACAATAACATTACACTGTAGATCGCACTTTGTAAGATGTGCTGAGCTTTATTGAATTTTCAATTGAGTGTCGTAAATCTAAATAAAAAATAGTCAGAACCGCTTATCAGAATATGGGCCAATATGAACACGCGGGAAAACACAAGAAAATGGACGAAAGCGCGGGAAAACCGAGTCGAGGCTTGGTTTTAATATTGCATCTGATGGGTTATAAATATGGCGTGAGTTTTCTAAAGCAACAACAGACAAAGGTAAAGGAAAAAAAGGAGTCCTTGGCTGCGATTACTTTGCTTTTGATTTTCGCCACCCATTTGAAACTGCCCTAATTATCAGTAATCAACTAACTATTGTGAATATCACATGAATCTAAACAAACTTAACCAATAATAAACATCGGTCTTCAAACAAATCAGAAAAGATCACACTACTATCGTTTTAAAGGAGAATAGAGCGCTTTTCGATTGCGTGTCGTTAACTAAAAAAAAAATCACAACGACCAGTCCGAGGAAAGTAAAATACCGGTACCCTAAAAAGCCCACGAGAACTCAAAGTAATAACAACCAATCTACCTACAGCACGAGAACACGTAGGTGACCAAGACGTGACCGGTTCTAGTTTTCCATCTGATTGGTGGAAAGGGTAGGGCGTATTTTCTAAACCAATCACAGGGAGAGGTAAAGAAAAGCCAATGCAAACCCGAATTATTTTCGACACTTATATGAGAATTGCTCTAAATGTTAAGAAAAAGCTATTTACCCACCACTTATGGCGGCAATCTAAAAGTTGCTCGAGAGCTCTCACAAAACCTCCTTGGGCAGCGAGATGAAGGGCAGTCATCCCATTTGATGTCCGAACACTCATGTCAATTTTATTGCAAGGTGCCAACTCTTCACCATCCCTAGAAACACGAAAAAAGAAAAGGGAAGTATGTAAAACTCCTAACGCATCATTATCAAAGCTTAACCGTTTCTGAAACATGAAGCGGCTCAGAGTACTGTGACTCCACTTGGACAGAATGCGAGTCCATTGCAGGTTACCCACCCCAATCCCTTCCTGAACTTAAACAAGCATGCCTTAAAATTTTTTAGAAATCATTGTATAACCCCAAGAATGAGAGGGCACTGAAAGAGTTTAGTGTCTTGCTTGAGAGACACAGCAAAGTTAATACTTCATAGTTGTTTCCCATTTCCCCTTGAATGCTGCTCTTCTAACTTATGCACGGCCGGCATTTTTAACTGTATTTTCACCTTCAGTGTGATTAGCATCCAATTTCTCTGTCCAATATTACCCCTCAACCACACATTAAGGTCGCAAGAATAAAGGAAATGATTATAAACTGTAGAAGCTCCTGGTTGTTGAACAAACTCTCCTTGTCAGCACCTTAAAAATGTTTAGAGAACAGTATGGAGAATATAAATGCTGATGTGAAGATGCAAAGGGTTCACAGTTACCTGGGAACTTGCAGGATGCTCTTAATGATCTCATCACTGCCTTCACCTGCAGCCACATGAAGAGCTGTTGACTTATCCATTTTGCTTGGGATATTGATTAGGTGTGGAAACTTCTGCACTATTAGTCTCACCACCTCATCGTTTCCACTCTGAGTGGCAGCATACAATGGAGCAAGTCCTGTTATTGTGTTCGGTGAACCATCTGCACCTCTACTCAGAAGAAGCTTCACAATTTCAAGATGACCACCTTGACAAGCCCTGGTGAATTCAAACATTTCTAATGTCTTTATGAACTCAAAAAAAAAAAAAATTGCATTTGAGAAATTGACAAAACGTTAATCCTCTCTTAGTTCACCGTGCACTTAAACTTTTAAATTCAGAGAAGTACAGGGTGAGGGTACACCTTGCTCAAGGGGCACTTAACCCTTTAACTCCCATGAGTGACCAAGACATAATTTCTCCTTACAATATCAATACAATATCAAGGAGACAAGTAATGAGAATAAAGAAAAATATCAGTTAGGAGATTATAAGTTGATCCAATACCAAATTCTCCAAACAGACATCACAAGAACTGTATAGGAGACAGTAAGGAGAGTTACTAATGAGATCTTGGGAGTTAAAGGGTTAGTTGAACAAGGCCATATCTATTTTTTCCTAAATCCTGGCCACATGTGATGGTTAAGCCCTTTTTAATAGCTTAAACTGTATTTGAAAGACATTGAGAACAGCAAATTTCAAATTTCTTGTATACTTGTAAAGAAGTGTGCTTCCTCCTTGGTACAACTTGTTGATTGTTGTTGTACTTGCTTCTTCTAAAAGCTCTTTCACCCTTGGTAAATCACCAGTAGCACAACAGCGATAGAGTTCTGGTGAAAAAAATATAAACAAAGAGGTAAGAGCTAATATTAGTTAACAAGACAGCTGGAGGTGTAAGGTCACCCATCCTAATAGTAGCTCTCACCAATGGGGCTTAACTTCTGTGTAAGGCACAAACAAGTGGCTAATTCTCATAGCAGACACTCAAGCACATTTTTAACATGGTCTGCCACAGGCATCCCATGTTATAAATGTTAAAATGTCATTTGACAGCAATGACAAGACTTAATTATTCATTCATTTCTTTGTTTCACATCATTTTTCAATTATATGTAACTGTTAATTTACAACCATTAATAATAAGAAATGACAATGAATGGTAAGGAAACCAAATAATAATCATTAATGCCTGTAAACTTACATTACCTCACAACAAAAAACAGAATGAATCAATATAAGCAACTAATTTGTATAGGAAATAACATGATTTCTATGCAATTTAGTGTAAATAAGCATGATTAAATATTTTCAAAGACAACAAAATTGCACGAGCCCCTTGGGTGAGTGCAATTTGTAGTATTTGAAAAATTTACATGTGGTTCAGCAAATTGCAAGAGAAATCACGTCATTACTTATTAAGAATGTACTTGAAAAAAAGATCGCAAAAAGTCAAGACAGACAAAATTTTTAATGCATGCATGCACTACTTGTAGTTTGCACTTGTGTTACATGAGAATGCACTTGTTTTCAGCCAATCTGACACATGTAATTTTTTCATGTATATTATTAAGTAGGTAACAGGTTGACATAATTATTTGTAATCACTGTCAGCTCGGCCATTGCTTGGTTCAGAAATGTGATATAATATAAGTCTGGATCCTGAAAACTTATTGGTTGCTTTTGCTGTGAGACTATAAATTGTTACACTCAAGTACTGGCTATTCTTTGTGAATGGCTAGTTTCTATATTATGTATACTATGTACGTCAGACTGTTTGGTTTGTCAGTTATGCAAATGTCATCATAAATAAATGATTTAGATTCATAACACTAAAATAACTGAAGAGAGTTAGAGTAAATAATTCCACGCACCTTGGGATATCTCTTCCTCTCTTGCTGCTTTCTTAATGGCTTGAATTAAAACACAAAACAGTTATCGTTTATAATAAAATGCCCAACATTGTAAAACAGTTAGTGAAGCACAATGGTTTTTGTCTAACAATTGACCTGGCATTAATAAAAGATATCTAAAACAATTTGATCCTTAAAAACAAACTTAAAAAATACAAATTACAGAGTTTTAAGCCACAAAAATTTCAGCAGAACAGCTTACCAGTTTTCTCAAGTCAAATACATCTGAATTCAAACATAATCAAACAATATTTATGATCAACACTTACTCCCCCATGAGTGACTAAAAAGGAGTTTCTCTTCATCATATCAATATATTGTTGAGCAAAATGGTGATAAAATTAAAGATAAACTAAGCCATATTTTCCAAGATTCAACACCCCAATTATCAACCTAAAATTATACAAAGTGTATAGCAGACAGTGTTAAGGGAGACCTTCTATTAAAATTTTTATGGTTTGGCTTACTCAAAGGCAAAAATCACAGAGGGAATCCTGATTCAAAAGGCTTTTTTTGATGATAAGATACCTTCCATAGTCCTTAGGTAGTTGCCACAGTCAATTTCCCCCATTTCAAATGCTATCTGCATTGCTGTTTTGCCATCTTTGTTCTTGATATCAACTCTCGCCCCTGCGTCAATGAGAACTTTAAGACAACGGAGATGGCCATTTCGGGCAGCATGATGAAGGGCAGTCTGTCAATCAAATGTTCAGTTTAAATGAGTACTGACTTCAAGCAAAAAAATCCTTATGAATTTCAGAGTGAGTAAGTGTAATGCTGCTCCCTGCACCCAAACTCACAAAAGGGATGGCACTCCATCGCTCCATTACAGGTCACCCTGGCATTTTGTCAAGTGTCCCTCATATTCATTCCCACAATCAGTGACAAAGTTTTTGACAATTTAACCTTTTCCTTCCCCTTATACTTCATTTTCATCTTTTTTTGTCCTTGCAAAGTTAACCTGATGGCCCCCCCCCCCTCCCCCCAAAACAATACTGCATTGTGATTCTATGATCGTTACAAACAGGCAACATTAAAAGGGGGAGGGGAGTATTGTCAATGATTTATAGAATGGTACCAATAGAAGTGTTACCAGTATTCCATACATAAAAAGGGACTGTTTGAACTCTATAAGTCAACTAATTTTGATGCTGATTGCAGTTACTGGTATTCTCCTAGGTGAAAAGAGGCTCTGTAAGAGTTATTAGAGGTGTACTGCCAAAGAACATAACAGAGAGACCCAACCATGGCTAGAACCCAGACCATCTCAACACTTACTAGTCCTCCATCATGTTTCCCATATGGGATACTTATTGCTAAGTTAGGGAACTATATTTGTTCACCTTAAACTGATCAAGGGTTCCACAGATTTAATGGAAATATAAACTCCCCAAAAGTTAAATGATCTTGTAAATTATAAAAGGTTTGTGTTTCAATCTTTGTTTGCCATCTGAGAACCATGACTTGTTAGTTCCTAAGTCTTTGATAAGGAATAAGGATCTAAGAGAGTTAACTCCAAAAATTCTCCCTTTGCCATTATCCTGAAAGGATAATACTAGCTGTATTGAAAAATTTCAGACAAAGAAAATTAGACATTATGTATGGTGTACCAAACACTTACAGAACAGTTATCCTCTGGGGCAGACTGAATGTTTATGTCTTCTGTAACTAAAATATTGATAAATTTAAGCATAACAACATAGCATATTCTTATTTTCCATCCAGGCTGGTATTTCACACTTTTCCTCCCTCCCATCCCCCTTAGTATATTGTTCTGGGCACCACTTTTACCGCATTGATAAAAAGAACTTCTGAAAACGAATTTTCTCAACAGATCATGTCCCCCAATATAGCCCAAATAAACTAATAAACACAATCAACTCCCACCCCAAAGTTGAAACTATTTACAACGCTGCAAAATACTAGTTGTTTGGTCTCAAACATTTACACATCCTCACTTGCTTTTGTCAAGTTACCTATCCATTCCAATAACTCTACCAGACAACCAACACTGTCATGCAGTGCAGCAGTATGAAGAGGTGTCAACCCACGAGGATCAAGACTGTTGGCTTCTCCGTGGACACCGGCCATCAGAAGAGACTTCAGCAAGTCACGCTGATCATAGATAGCTGCCTGATGCAACAGCTCCCCTTTAAACACGAACACTGGAGCAGCCATTTGAAGGAACAACTGTTACCTGGCAGAAAAATATTAGAAACAATTTCTACACACTTACATAAAGTAGGTTGAAAAGTATCACTTTTTCACCCCTTGACCCAAAAACAAGCATTTTACTAGGGTTTTCCCTTCTTATAAAGGTCTAGTAAACACAATTCAGAATTGTAAACAGACCCCATGAACTAATTTAGTGTTAAAAAAAACTGCTTTACAGGCCAAAGCCAAGAGTCATAAAACACTCTGTAGAATGACAATAAATAAAAGCAACAGTTAAAGAGTGACACATCAGTTATCTCAAATTCAATTAGAATAATGAAGGGACACTCCACACAGGGCCAAATTGCCCTCTTCTGACTCAACTCAACAGGGAAATAGGTTTAATTTTTAAAGGGGTTAAAAAATTTGTGGGCTTAAATTAAATGGCTTAAACTGCTGGTAGACCTTGTGTTTTGACAAGCTTGTATTTATGCCACAAGAAGGATCAACAAACAGAGTATCTCACACCTGCTAAAGATTTACACCATGCAGGTTCTTCAGAGTCGTGGGTTTTCACCACCTGAATTATCCTTTAACTCTTAAGATCTAATAAACAATTCTCCTCTTTAACTGCAACACATTTCCTTGGAAACTGGTTGAGAGAATTTGTGTTTGATCAAGAAAAGAACTACCTAATGAGTGTGAGTATTCTCATTACCTGTTCGCTGGATAATATATAATTATTAGAGGGAGCAGTTACATTTTAATCACTTCTGGGAGTTAAAGGGCTGAAAGGTTTGTATACCCTTTGAAAAACATTATCTCTGTCACTAAAGAAGGGTCAAGTGCACCCCAAGACCTTCAAGCTATACCCTTGCTTATGATTATCAAGACTAATATTTTTAATCCAGAAGTACATCTAGAAAACTTAGGTGACATGAAAACTAAAACTAAGTATCAAAGAAATTAATTCCATTATCCCTTCAACTCCTAGGAGTGACTGAATCAAATTTCTCTTTAACATATAATCCCTGAGTCAAACAATAAGGTCGTAAGAATGAAGGAAATGATCACCACCAAAAGAAGCTCTAGATTTCCAAACAAAATCTCCTTGTCACCACCTCAGAAAATGTATCAAGAACAGTATGGAGATTATGTATACTGATGTTGGGGTGTAAAGGGTGAACTCACAGGAGGCATTTGATATTGACTCTGGCAGTAAGCAAAATGGGTGTCATTTATGAACCTTATGATGGCCTAGCTCATTGCCGAGTCTCTCTAGCTCTCTAGCTCTCTACCTCTCTAGGGTAGAATGTCAGAGCATGGAAACCGAAGGTCAGAGAATCAATTCCTCATCACACTCAGAATTTTTTCTAAGTCCTACACTTATAATAAGACAAATAAAAACATCTTTCTTCACTCATTTCCAAGCTTAAAATTCACTATCTTTCTCCTATGATCAACTTTTCGGAGGCCATTCAACACTGTTGATTCTTGCAGTAAGCAGGAAGCATGTCACAAATTAACCTACTAATGGCCTGAATCAACAAAGAGTCTCCATAGCTCAGTATCATAGCTCAGCATGGAATCAATAGGTCCTCATGGGGATTGAATTTTTCCTTGTCTAACATTAATGACATGAAAAACAAAAATATTTCTCTACAAGGAAACTAATTTTTTTCCAGGCTCATAAGCTGTGACTTTTGTTTTCTACTGAAAGCGACCATACTTTGTGCAAATCAGCTTTCATCATTAATAATGGATGGATTTTCATTATATGTCTAATTTGGACTGTATGCAGTTAATTGAGACTTGTCCAAGCCAAAAAGTGTTATTCTATAAGCATATGACAGCATAAAATAATCTTTAACACATTTCTTGCATGGGAATGAAGTCAAGTTGTCTAATTTAAGATATTTTCCATAAAATGCTGTAGCTAAAACTTTAAATAAATCTTTAAAGGAAGTTCTGACATAACAGAATATTTATTTTGCAATTTTTCCCGCTGTCAATTAAATATTTATCAAAAGATGGCGTGATCAATCCCAATGACGTTCATCCATGAAGACAAAAGGAAAAGTTTACATTGTGTTGGATTCCTTTTACTCAAGAATGTTACAAATGTCATCCCTTACTTTTTGACTGTCTAAAAATACACGTTTGGGTTTGTGGATTGACCGTGAAAGCTTGAAGAATTATTAATTCTATCTTCATCAAACCACCATAAACATATTTCGATTAACATTTTCGTTTTGGGTACGCATAGCTAAAATTTATTTGAATACTCTACAAATCTGATTTTAGAGGAAACAGCTCACCAGTGAGTTGAGCTGTGGACTTAAGAATTTGTATGATAATTCAAACAAACCACGCTGATTACAGGATCAAACATCATACAATACATTGGTCTCAAAGACCATCAGAGAACGAAATCTGTTAATCCGAGATCATTTACAACACATCTTACAGCTTAATTCTAGAATACGACAGACATTTCTTCATTCGATTTATTTCGCTGCGAAAGTTAAGTATTTAAAGATATAAATAAATTTCGCCTACTAAATTGATTGGGAAGGGATGTTTCTTGAAGTAATCTATCGTTCTTCCCCTCTGATCGGAAATCCCCTCTTGATCAATACATTTGAATCGCTCGAGTGTGATGTTTGTATACAACCTCATGACGGGAGCATGCCGAAAAAAATACTGGGTCTTTTTACAAGTGTTTTCACTTCAGGTACTGCCAAATTTTGATGATTTTAGAAGAACCCTGCTTTCCAATATTAATATCGCCAAAGAGAGGAGAGCATTCTGCCCAACTTACCTTTTAATTCTCAACTTGATTCAGTGACATCCAAATAAGATTGAACTTTATGCAGAACTTCAATCGTTCGCCGGGAAGAAACTTCTGCCATGTTGAGCACATTGGTACGCCCACAGTTCTTCTTCTGGCGTTCAAAAATTAATTTAAAATATACTAACAGTACTAATACCACTCTTTCGGACTTACGAGCTGCATGTTAGGAAGAAATCCGACAAGAAGAAAGACCTTTGCCAAAACCCACTTACACCACACCAAAGTGAGGGAGATTGGAAATAAGAAATTGTCATGCGTGGGAAGGGTGGGTTAGTACACTACGACGATAGATTCAAAGCCTTGAGAAGCAAAGGAAATAGAAAAGATGGGAGAATTAGGATGAATCCTTTTCCAACTAAATTTTTGTTCAACTGAGATCTCCTAGCAAAAAACCGTATAGGAGGAAAAACGACACAGGGCGATCGAGTTGAATTTGTTGCCTCTACTCACACATCCCTTGTTGAAATCAATACCAGTCGCACACGAGAAAGAAGGAATCAGAGAAACTTTATATCACAATTTTTTCTCCTTTTTTTTCCCTTGACCTGTTACATTTATTTTGGGGTGTAATCTGCTAAAAATAGTCTTCAAAACGAAGGAAGAAAATCCCATGCGACCAATTTTGAGGGTTTGTGATTGGATGAAAACATCCGGTTTGTATTGTCAGCGGATTATTTAATTTCCTTGTCGCCGACTCATCGTGAAGGTTCAAATTTAGTATATAAATGCAATGGAAGACGAGCTCTCCCGGTGGATTAAAGAAACTGTTTTTGCCTCTTACATGGAGGAATGTCAAATTCTTAACGAACTGGACTTTTCGTATGGACATGAGTATGATTTTGAGAAAGATTTTTCCTCAAGCGATCCTTCGTCCTCGAGGAAGAGAAAGGTTGCTGAAGATGTTGACCACGTTTCAGCGGGAAAACAAGCGAGGAAGAGTTGAAACTGCAAAGATCATGTCAAGGTATTGACAACGAATACAAGTCGAAAGGTGGCTTTTGCATTTTGGAGGGGATTTCTTTTGCAGCTTTTGACCAAGGTTGTATTTGGAAATTTCGGATATTAACCGAGCACTTCGATAACTTCGAGATTTATCCAAAAAGGTGGAAGTTTCTAGATGCTTTTCTTCAATAGAAATCCGCATTTTTACTCTGATGACTGCTATTTAGCGTTGGCAGTTCTTACTGTAAGTTTCAACTTCAAAGTTATAATGGAGCATTGTGACAGAAAGAGAGAGGGCACTGGCCGCCATATTGCCAAGGCAACGAGAACTTTACGTGCAGTAGTTCATGCAAACCCGAAGTGTAGTAGTAATTACAAACCTGCATGTCAACATTTCAGGCAAAGTGGTTAATTATTAAATCAAGATTACTAAGTTCAATGTTATATTTGCTTTTTTTAATATTGAGAATTTGGTTTCAGGGTATCTAGTGTCTCAAGAATACTTTTGACTCTGGTACATGCCAGTGTTGTCCCAGTGATATTATGACACACTCTTGCCTAACCCTATTAGTTTTAGCTATTATTAGTGTCAGATAAGTTTCAAATTTTTGTTGTCAATCTTGTGTGTGCCCACAGTTACAAGCCAGCTGGAAGTTCCTTGCATAGCTGTAACCAACTAAACCCTTTTGCCATTTCAAGGAAAGTCAGCAGATGGCACACAGACATCTTATATAATTAGTGATTGGCATGCACTAGTAGGATGTGTGTTTTTTGCCTCTTTAGGTGTCAAAAGATCTAACACAACTCCCACTCTTCATTTTTATTACATGCTAAAGCGAGTCACATGATTTGATAACTTGTTCTGATTTTACAGATCACTAGTTTAATCACTTGATTGCATAGGTGAGTGTGCGTCATTGCATATCTCAGTCAGTGATGTAAATTATGCACAAATTAACGCCATACTTACCATGAAAATGGAATGATATAAAGATGTTGGACTTAACTGAGGAGCAATCATAAAAAACTTTCAGGAAAACAAGGAAAACCAACAGTATTTAACTGTTGTCAAGGTCTAACCTTTTACTTTGAACTTCAATTCATCATTAATCTTCCGTTTTAAAGATCAGCTTGTTCGATGTGAATTAAAAGTTTTCTTTTTGAATATCTCATTTCATCTCTGACCTTAAAGGTGTAAGTTACATGTTTATCTAAGTATCCACAAGATGGACTTGAGTTGACCATAGATTAAAGTCCTTGCAAGTTTGTTGAGAAAGTAATACAGTGAAACCTGCACTGCAGACTCTATCAAGTGCACACCTTGTATCAAGCAGACAACAACTCAAGTCCTGTAACAGTCTATTATTTATTAAAACACAGACTTGTTTTTAGTAGAAAACCATCAAAGTGCTTTGAACTTAAGCCCTTTCTTTAATTAAGAGATTCGAGCTTTATTTTTTATAGATTACAGTTTAAGGTTATACTCCATTCATTCAAGAAATCTCTTTCACCTATTAATATTTATCTCATCAACATAATAGTCCAAACTCTATACTAGGGGGAAACCTTATACTAAGGTCCACGGGTGTTCAGTTGACACAGGATTTGTCATCTGTCGTATTATTATGTTGAAATGCTATGTGATTAAAGGTGACCTTAAACAAGAGATTGTTATGCATTCAGTGGGAAATATCCAAGGATATGGACATGCAAGCCTGAATCCAGTTTTCACCCACGTTTTCAAACTTAAATACCATAGTATAAGGAGTGTTTGATAAAAATCACTCATACTTAAGCAGTAAATTACATAACCAAAAACGTGAATCATGCAACATAAAGGTGAAGTACATTGACTTCAGTATGCGGGAAAGTTTGATAAAAAAAATCACGTACACTTAAATGGTAAATTAATAAACAACAACATAAATCATGCAACATTAACTTGAAGTACACTAACCTCAAAAATAAATGACACCACAATTCTGTTATAACCTGCACATGCAGCTGACCCAAACATCTTTTAAAAATCTCACAAAAAATGACGTTTTGACCCCTGCCTAATTTCCATGTCCACTGTACAACTGCCAGCACTACTTTCTACAAAATAAATGGGAAGTCACTTTTTTTATAAGATTCCTACTATCTCAAGAGTGACTGAAAGCCAAATATTGAAACAACACATGCACTCTGAATTGAAACATCACTTGAACTACCAACCCTCTACTACTGATATCTGATTTCAGATCTCCTTTCTAGCTGCTGCATACATTTTTCTGAAATTTAGTTCTCAAAGAAGATAATGAATTTAGTAATTAACTGCCTAAATTGCAGTGCCTCTTTCTAGGTTCTGTTTGATTTCAGCAGTGAATGGGTCATAGAATCTTGCCAGTTTCTTGTTGAATTTCATATTGCGTTCATTGATGTAATCTATATCTTCTTCATCCAGGTGAGCTCTTCTTCGGCTGTACTTTTCTCGTTTGTCAATCCTGAAATTCAGAAAGTATGCAAATGTGATCAAAGGAGGATTGTAAAATATATTAAAGTTCACACGGCAACCAGGTGGACAATCAGACATGGTTTGATGCTACTCTGGTTTGCAGATTTAATGAATGTAACCAAAGAAATTACAATTCATAGACCCAACATTTCAACACTCCTAACTTCTTTGGTTACATTCATTTATGGTCCAAAGGCAATAAATAATAAGTGTAATTTTATGAATCAAACTAAATATTTGGTAGCCAATCAGAACATGGTAATCACATTATATTACCTGCTTGCAAAGATAGCCACACAATAAAAAAACTCTTACGGGTAATTTTGTATGACACCAGCTTTTCAAGATGAATGTTGGTCAAAATTATATCATGTACTTACTGTTTTTCTAAGTCTGCAACCATTCTGTCTACAGCAGCCTTTGGAACTTTTCCTTGCCCTCCATAGCTGACATCATCTACAGTGGGAAACATGGCTTCCCCTCTGAAGAGGAATGGTTATTTATTTTAGTGCAAATAGTAAAACAATAAAGCATCACTATTTAAGACATCATGACTGAAGTTACAATTAAATGGCAAACATTAGTAAACTTCAATATGTAAGTGATGAGTTTTTAGCAAAAACAGGGGAAAGGGGTTTTTTGGTTGTTTGAACAAATTAACAAGACTTGATTTCTTGGTATACACCTTTCATTCCACAGGAGAGTTATCTGCCTTACACTTCTTTCACTAGCACGTACTTCATTAACTTAATAAGAACTACACTGCAAAGAAACACAAATAGAATATTCAAACTTACTCATCACATTTACCACCTTGATCTGCACAGAAAATGAAAAAATTAGAGCTTTTATAACAACCATGCAACCCTACACCAATCATCCTCTTACTTTTGCTCAACCTCTTTCTTGTAATCTTCATTTGAAGGTTTCATTTGCTTGGTGAGGCGTTGGTATTGTCTGTATTGAGCTGCAGCAAAATCTGCCAAAGAAAAATGAAAAAGTTATCCTCAAGAAAGTTCTCAGATTTTTCTGCCAGATAAGTCACTTCATACATAAGAACTAGTTCACATGCTCCTAGAAAAATATATTGAATAACTGATTCATAGCAGAGGCAAATTCTTGTATAGACTCCTCTCAAGAAAGAAAAACATATATGAATTCAAAGTACATAAAACTGCTGAACTGCTTGTAAATAATTTAAAAATAAATAGCATACCTGAAAAACCTTGATCAGGGTTCTTCTTTTTCCTCTTTCTCTCAAATCTATCAGCATCCTCTGCAGATATCTCAAGCAACTTTACTCTGTCATAATCTTCTCCCTGTGATTCAGCTTCCTATGACAGTCAGAGGATTATCCATATGATTATATGATACAAAACCATAGGTGTGCATTGTTCATAAGATTCCCTTCTAGGATGTTACAACAAGAAGATTGATCTGATATGACAAATGGCAAAAACCAACAAAAGTAGTTGAGACACTCTATTGAGAAGACTACCATTTAAAAAAATAATTTTCTCGTGTTTACATCATATTCATCATTCTCCTACTTTCCCTTTCATGTTATACACCAAAATTGCTAAGTCTTGGCAATAAATTATCTACATCTTTTGGAAGAGAATTGGTAGAATCAAGTGGCTAAGATATGCAAAGCAGTGACAGCATTGTGGCTTACTAAAGTCTAGTGATAAACAATTTTGTGGCAAGGTGAGACAAGCTCAGAACAAGAATATTGCACATGACATGCAAAAAGCCTTGTCCAGGTCTACATTTAATTACCAAAGACTTAAAAAAAAGTCAATTGTACTACTTGAGTCAGCATAGTTATTAATAGCTAGTAGGATTATGACACCTTCATTTTCTGGTCATTGCCTGCTTCAAAGAATATCAACGATAACCAGCAATAAAAGTTTTTTAATATCAGTATGAGATGTACAATTAAAAACATTTGCATATATATATCTATATACCTTTTTAGCCTCTTCTTCTTTGTTCTCCCATTCTACTCTTCGCTGCACAGCTTCCCAGTTTTTAGGTAGCTTCTTTCTCCTATCTTCTTCTGCCACTTCTTGATGATTTAACTTACGTGCTTCATTCTGTAAACATTTAAAATGAAGAGTTTCAGAGATGAATTCACGAAATCACTGTTCCTCGTTAAATTCAGCAACATACTTTGATAACTTATAGACCCCAGACAAGTCTAATTAATTGTCAAAAACGGGCAAAAAAATCATCTCAATTTATATTAAGGCAAAAATCCGATCCATATGTAACCTACACAGCTTTTCTATATTTTGTAACAAACAGAAACAATGACTTAACCCTTCTTAGATGAAGCTCTCTCAATCTCTTCATTCTTTCCGCTCGTTTATCAGCGGCTGATGTGGAGGAAGACGACGATGAAGGACCAGCCTCTAATTCATTGTTTTCATCTAAGACAGAACTCTTGCTTGCACTAGTTTCGCCTTCCATCGCAGTTGATCTAGAACCCTCACTCTACAGGAAAAGTACAAAACTCCGTTCAGATCTTTTTCTTTAAATCAAGGGATCAGTTAATCACAAATTAATTTAAATGCAGGGAGAAATAGTCGATTTAAAGGATATAGCTATCGACTTACTTCTACAACGACTTGTGACGCCATATTCCAAGTGTTCCTTGAGTTTGAAAGTTGAGCCTGCAGTAGAATCAATCAGTGGATAGTTAATTACAAAAGATATGTCGTGTCATTCGAAACAAAAAGTGCCAACTAGATGCCAGGAGTTTTCACGTGTCACTTGGTCACTTTCCTCGACTTTCGGAAATGGCGGCTAGTTTGGGATACAATGATTCGGATGTTGTAATTGTTGCAGCCGGAAGAACGCCAATAGGAAACTTAAATGGTTGTATTAGCTCTCTTAAAGCGCATGAACTTGGCGCCTTGGTCATTCGAGAAGTTTTGGCGCACGTTAAGATCTCCCCAGCCGACGTGGCTGAGGTGATTATGGGACAGGTTTGCACTGCTGGTGTGTATTGAAGATATAATCTCTTATTTATCAAATTGCAGTTGTTTTGTAGCAAGGAAGATGTAACTTTATCTATTATAGGTTCGTTCAGATTTGCAAATTACCTACTCCACCCCCACCACCCCCAACCAGGCGCTCAGGAAAGAGGTGGGGGGGGGGGGGGGAAGGGGGTTACGAGAAGAACTTGTGAAAAAAAATTTTAAAAATAACGATAAGAATAAAAAAAGGGTGAGGGAGGGGCAAGATGGGCTATAGGGCTAAAAAAAAGTTTGTGACTGTCAGACAAAGGTCTTAAAATTTCAAATGATAAACAGAGTTATTGATTGATTATTTGGCAAAACATTAAAATTTAGTTTGTAAATGATCAAAAAATTTAATCCAATTGAAACTGTATTTATTGAATCAAATATTACTTGTCAAAAATTGACCTACAGGTGTGTTACCTTTGTATGTACGTGAATCAATAACATTTTACTTTAATCAGAGTAACATTTACTTATTTAATTTTGTTGTCAGAGAGCAAAAGAAAAATTTCAATAGTTGACTTCTACTACTTTACTCTGGCTAGTTTGTGTAATTTCAATACATAGAGGATCTGGAAGGGTTGCTACTGAAAATTTCTGAACATAATTTCAACATATCCTTACTTGTCACAGATTTTGTCAAATGTGAAAAGCACCTTTTTTAATGGAGATGGTCAATCTTTTACTCTGTTGTGGGTTACCTCATGCAGGGCAAGGCCAAGGTCCAGCACGACAAGCAGCAATGAATGCTGGTATCCCATCATCTGTTCCAGCATATGGTGTGAACATGTTGTGTGGATCTGGTTTAAAGGCTGTTGCTTTGGGATACCAAGCTGTTATAACTGACAAATCAGCTGTTGTTGTTGCTGGGGGTCAGGAAAGTATGAGCCAGGTAGGGTTTTGACCTCAATAAACCCCTAAAAAATGCTTAACCCTTTACACCCTAACATCAGTATGCATATTCTCCATACTGTCCTTCAAACATTTCCAAAGAGACTGACGAGGAGAATTTGTTTAACAGTCAAGAGCTGCTTTAGTTGGTGTTCATCTCTTCTATACTCGTGATTTCATGTTTGATTCAGGGGTGATATAGTAAGGAGAAATTAGATGTTAGTCACTCTCAGGGGCTAAAGGGTTAAAGGTTTCACACACACATTATGAGTGAGAAAAAGAATTCAATATATTATATAGCATGCAATTTGATTTGTCTAGTTGTGATTCTCTAACCTCAAATGCAGGGATTTTTTTTCATATACAAACAACATGCTTGTCTGCTTTCACTTGACCTTCTAAAGGATTCATATATTTAATTCCCATCAAACCTTTCTTTGACAGAAAAAAATCAAATTTGGTTTTCAAATGTTGACATCATTATTTGCTTCAATAAGTCACCCTTCAGTTGATTCTTGTAGGTTTATATTATTGATTTGTTTCAAAATTTATCTCTTCAGTATAAAGTTGGACTGATTCAAATGAAACTATATGGGCCTTCCATGAGTGACCAAGATAAAATTTCTCCCTACATTATTGATACAATTTTAAGCAAAAAAAGAGAATACCGAACAAAATATATAAATTAGGGGATTAATTGTTATTTGATCCAATACAAAATTATTAGAACTGACTTTGTAAGAATTGTGTGGCAGACAGTAAGGAGAATTGCTAATGAGATCTTAGGAGTGAAAGGGTTAAAAAGTCCTGTAAAAGAGTGTTGTCAGTGGCAGTGATTGAAATTTCTATAACCTCGACAGAAGTTGCCATAAAGGTCTTGTGGAAAGTTGTTTGTCAGTCCAATGTTATGAGTCTTATTAGTGAACTGAGCTTATTGGTCAGTTTTACAGCGTGTTTGTTTGTCTTGGGGGGGGGATCTGTTAGTTTTCATTGATTACTTTTAATGTGTGAGGGGAATATGTTTTGTGTCAGGTGATGATTATTATAAGTAACCCAAGTATTATGATTTTTACAGGCCCCTCATTGTTGTAACATAAGGTCACCAATGAAGATGGGTGACACTAAACTTGTGGATACTATGATGCTTGATGGACTTATTGATGCTTTTCATGGCTACCACATGGGAATAACAGGTACAAGGGGTTTTGATGCTGCACAATGTTACATTATCTCATGATTCAGTTGATTTCAAATCACATCTTATGGTATATTTGTCTTGAGGGTATAATATCCTTATACTGCTGCAACTTACCATAGCTTCAGCAGCATGAAGCAAGGAGTGTCAACTTCACTCTAGTACATCAGCAATTAATCGATAATTTTTTTTGACGATATGCCACTACCCATTTATACTTCCAGGCGTTATAAGGTGCTGTGAGGATTAAGTATCTGGCTACAGGTCTCAAGCATAACATCACCACCTTAGCCAGGGCTCAAATCCAGACTTCTCAAACCAAAGTCCTTTTTCCTGTAACTCTTTAACTCTCAAGATTTGATTGTTAATTCTCCAATCTTGATGTTAGATCAAGATAACAACTTCTATCTGATAAGTTTGAGTATTCTCTTTACCTGTTTCCTGGATAGTATATAGATATAAGTGAATAGTATTCACAATGTCTCACTCATGAGTTTTAAAGAGGGTGTAACTATTATAATCTGGAATGATTCTCTTGAACGATTCTCTTGAACATTTCTCTTACCAAGTAATGATAAGCCTTTGGCCGGGCCTCGAAGAAGCAATCTGTGTTTGTGTGTTTTGCTGTGTGTCACCTTGCTGTGCTTAAGCCTGTGGTTTTGCTCTATTAATGAAGGCCATCAACTCTTTTCTTTATGTTACAATCCAGCCAGTGAAAGAATGACACTTGCTACTAAAAGAATTCGAGTGAGTGAGAATGATGATGATGATGATGGTTCTGGTTGTAGTTGTAATCTTGCCGCTCCATGGCCTGCCCTCTTGGGGCTTGGATCCATTGAACCTCCTTTCTTCTCCTTTTCCTCTCGAACTCTTCTATTGTGTTCAGCAAGGTTTTTGCCAGCTGCGACATGCTCTGGGTCTTTATTTGGTTTCATCTTATTTTTATCAGTTGAAGTCATCTGTATGAAGCCTGGCTGAAGGCTTGCCCCTGCAGGCCCTGGCAGAAGGCTGGCTAGTGCTTCTTCAGTCTTAAGTTCTTTATCATCCATTTTACTTGTTGATATATAATTTGTGAGTTCTTATTAAGAAGTTAATCAGTTTCTTCATAAATACTATCTATTTCCTTATCATTGACCAAGGGTACTTCAACATTTTTGGCTGTGAGAAGAGCAGCACTTGCGATTGCCATGTACTTTCCATACTTCAGACTCAATCCACCAGGAATCATTCCAAGTTCTCTCTTTACCATGAAGTTATTGCTCAAGTCCTTCAGAAGTTTTCTTTCATCAACAAGGACAAAATGAGCCAATACTTTACATAAGAGCTGAAGGAATGTATAAACTATTGCATCGCAAGTCTTTGAAGACAATGAAGTTTCATATCTCTTGAAGTGCTTCTCAACATCTTGTTCAGTAAGCTTCTTAACTTAATCCTGGGTGAGAGCTTCACCAATCATTTCCTTTGCTTTACCACTTGCAACAAGAACAATGAGCTGCTCTCAATGATAGCTGCTATGCAACCTGGCCAAAGGCTCTGAATCACTTGCTAGTTCAGCTTTGAGAATACTCATAACATCTGTGATTGCTGCAGCTTTGCTGCCTGGCCAAAGGCTCTCTTTTTTATTAATATCCATTTTGTATGTTAAATTTCAAAATTTATACTGAAGGGATGACGAAGTGAGAATATGAGACATGAATACTTCTCACTCTTGAGCTTTGCTATCAATTCTTTCTTTTCATCATTAAATAAACTGGTTATTTTTCTTTTTGTGTTTGTCATCAATTTAGAGGTCAACATAGTACAATGTTAGTGAAAATAGAATATATCAAAATAAGTAACAAAGTGCATTTTTAATTTTGTTGTAGCTGAAAATGTTGCAAAACAGTGGCAAGTTACAAGAAATGAACAAGATCAGTTTGCAGTTGTTTCTCAAAACCGAGCTGAGAGTGCTCAAAATGAAGGGCATTTTAAAGAAGAGATTATTAACGTTACTGTGAAAACAAGAAAAGGTAAATAGAGTTATGTTAAAATCTGTTAGTATTGTATTATTTAGCCTTCCCTTTTAAAGGTGAAGTCTTCCCTCAAGCTATGTAAGTGGCTCCTCCAGTGCAAGGTATCCGACCAACTCGCCCACAGACCAATTTGCCCATGCCAACTCATATGAAATCACTCAAATAAGCCAAGTTCATCACAGAATTAGTCTTGTTTTAAGTTGAGGTCTGATGTTTTATGCATTGATGATGAAATAATTGAAGTTTCAACAACATTTCTTGACTTTATACCATTAAGATACAAACCAAAGTGTTCAACAACCAGCATATGGTAACATACAAATACTTCGATGTTATGGACAGAATTGTGGATTTTTCCAGTAGGAAAGCTTTTATTTTATTTAGATCTTACATTTCCTTGTTGTTGTACAGGTTGTGTTATATTTTAAGCCAAAGAATCAAAGCAATTGTTCTGGGATTTGGATCTCATCATCTAAGTGTTTGAACACTCCATTTTGTTAATATCTGTGAATAAATGAAAATCATGTATATGAATTACAGATTAATGATTGGATTTGAGAAGGACCTTTGCAATGAGGAATGCTAATTAAAAGGCTATGGAAAAGTAATTTTAAGAGTGGGTGAGTTGGCATGGGCAAGTTAGTGTGTGGGTGACTTGGCTATAATACCAGTTACCTCCAATATTTTATCAAGCTTCCCTGAACACCAAGTCTTATAAAACTGTCAATTTCCCAAGCACTGTTAGAGTAAAGTAAGAAAGTATTTATGTTTTGCTATGATGCAGAAGTTATATACTTTATTTTAGGCCAAGTATGGGTGGTGCTTAGGTGAATTAACCGCCATGACAACATATAGTCTCTTTATATTTCATTTACTATTAGTAAGTGTAAATTTAGTTTGAAATACTCTAGCCCTGTAAGTTTGCATTCATTTGTTCTTATCACCCACAATGATAGTCATAATAGCAGAATCCATAAAAACCAGAGGTTTATTCTAATTTAAACCTTTTTTTTCACTTCTTTTGTCAGGGACAGTCGATGTTACAGAGGATGAGTTTCCACGTCATGGCACTTCTATGGAAGGTCTTTCTCGTCTCAAACCATGTTTTCTTCAAGACGGGACTGGTTCAGTCACAGCTGGAAATTCCTCTGGCATCAATGATGGTTCTGCTGCAGTTGTACTAATGTCATATGCTGAGGCTGCCAGGAGAGGCGTGGTCCCTTTAGCTCGTATAGTTTCATGGGGTCAGGCTGGTGTTGAACCTGCAGTGATGGGCACAGGACCAATTCCAGCAACAAGAAAAGCTGTAAGGAAACTATGTTTTTGTGACAGTCTGGCTCAGTGAGTGACTCACTGGCTGACTAGACAACCATCTATTAAGCACATGGATAATTGATTGTTTAGCCAATTGACTAATTGACTGACTGCTTGATTGGTTTATTGATTGCTCACTTGCTTGATTGATGGATTGATAAGTCTTTCAGTGGGTTGCATTGTTTTTATTATTTGAAAGGAAGGAAAGGATGTTCTGTCAACATGAAATCAGAGGATGATTAAGAATGTTCATTTATGGTTGGGACCTTTAGTTTTATTGAAGGGGGGTACAAAGTGTAGGAATGAGGAGCACTTGGGTTGGGAAAACATCTGGAAAGCAAAAAAGAAGAGTTGTGTATGGTATTAAAGATGAGGAGAGATGTAAGTTTTGGAGAAAAGATAAAGCAAATAAAACAAAAACAAAAACAAACATCACTTAGAGTGAGAAAAGAGGTAAAAAAACTTAAGGAGAAGAACTTTTCTTCCCCCTCCCTACCAGTAAGAGGATTACAGCTGCATTACTTTTTAAAAACAATTTAAATGAAGGTGAATGTTTACACAAAAGAAACATTTCCTTTGTTTTGTCTTCCATAGGTTCAAAAGGCAGGATGGAAACTTGAAGATGTTGACTTGTTTGAGCTGAATGAAGCATTTGCAGCACAGTCTTGTGCTGTTGTGAAAGATTTAGGGCTCAATTCAAAAAAGGTACCAAATGACCTTTCAAATTCTTTGACATTGATATTAATTATGAAAACATTGTACAGGTTCATGTTGTGTAGTTGCATCCAATTGACTTTTTCCTTGTGCCATTAATTTCAGGGCATAATTGATTTTTGATCTCCTTGGTCATTCATCATTTCATTCATTTATCCTCCCATACCATAATCTACTAGAAATCGGGGTTTTCCCAATGGAGCAACGTAGCCATAAAAGGGGAGATTTGAAGTGCTACCCCCCTCTTTTTTCCAGCTTGATTGCTGTTTCTATAGAGCACTCAAAACCCAGAGCTCTACAGGTGATGAGAAACATTACTTGGGAAATACTTGGGTAGCATGATAGTAAGACATTCCAAGGTGACCAACTTCAATTTTTTGAGGGAGCTACTGTAAGCAGTCTAAGTGTCAGGCTTATACTGGGTATGAAAAGGATTATTTTATTCAAGTTACTACAGTGTCATCTTACTAACATTTGGGGGCAAACTTGGTTGTTTGATATTTATGAGTTGATTATTTGGATCAATGTCAGCATCTGAACAACTGTGTACCTACCCCTCCCTTAACCCAACATAAATCCTAACTCGATATCAGTTGACTGTTATTGGGTTAGGGGAGGGGTTTTGCAATTTCTCAGATGCTGACATTGATCTGGTTCTTCCTCTTGACAAATAGGGAGGTCACAAAATTTGCAAACCCCCCCTCCCCCCTTATCCAAACTACGACTGTTTGACCAGTGGTTAAGGTTCTGACTTATTCTTGACAGGTAAATATCAGCGGAGGTGCTATAGCTCTTGGCCATCCAATAGGTGCATCAGGATGTAGAATTCTTGTGACATTGTTACATGGCTTAAAAAGAACAGGAGCAAGAAGAGGCGTGGCTGCCTTGTGTATTGGTGGCGGGATGGGAATTGCTATGTGCGTGGAAAGGTTATGACAGTCTCAATGAAAGGAATGAATGATTGTTTGGAAAGAATAATTTTGTACAAAGTTGCATATTTCTGAGATTTTTCCCAAAATGGATCACAATTGAATATCTGAACTTAGCTCTGGGAGATCAAAGACTGAGATAAATCGCTCTGGGAAATTACAACACATGGAAAACAAATTACAGTAAGAAGACGCTCAACGTGCTTTTCACGTTATTTAAAGTAGGAGTTGAAATTTCCTAGGTGATAGTAGGCTTTTAACCCATGAACTCCCTGATCAAATTTTTAATTCTCCTTACTGTCAACCATACAATTCTTATAATGTTAGTTCAGAGAATTTAGTATTGGATCAACTAATTATCCCCAAATTAATATTTTTTTTTCTCATCACTTATCTGGTTGATATTGTATAGTCATAGTAGGGAGAAATTCCGTCTTGGTCACTCACGGGAGTTAAAAGGTTAAAAAGAAAGCATAGGCAAGACCATGGAATCATTAACACTGTCTTTAAAATGCTATTTATTGATGTAACTGCGATAAGATTTTTATTGAGATGTATTTGAGAGCAATTTTCAATCGAATGTCGAAACTAATCAGGGATCGAATAAAGGGGGTAAGTTTCTGAAGAAGCTGTGGTGCTGTGTCGGTAAGAGAGTATAGCAGGGTAATTCAGTATTATCAACTGAGTTGATAACGGAAATTGGCCACTGCAAAGAATTTTAAAGCTAACGTTTCGAGCGTTGGCACTTCGTCAGAGCGAATTACGAAGGGCTAACGCTAGAAACGTCAGCTTTAAAACTCTTTACGGTGGCCAACTAATCAGATGTTAAAATTAAGTCAATTGTTACTTGCGTTTTCCCGCCCTTCCAGCAGATTGCTTGTTTATTCTTCGAGTTCTCAAAGGGTTCTTGTGATATTCTCGTTTGTCCTTATCGATCGTTTTGTTGACATTGGTTTGTGATTTGCCACACTCGCCGGAAAAGCGCCCGATGTTTGAGATAACAGAAGAATCCCAGAGGAGTTACTTCGCTTAGTCATTCGAGCTTTATGGTGAGTTGGCTTTAAAAAGATTGAAATAGTGAAACAATTTATGAAAAATGGTTTGCTAGAGTAGAAAAGCACCAAGAGATTATAATATTCCCGAAAGGTACAAGGATTGCCAAGGATGGGAAGAATGACAGTGGAATGCAAGCGATCAACTTGAATTTATCAAGTTGATCAGGTTTTTAGATGCAGCAAGAGTGATACTGTAGCTTAGATTAGGGAGTAGTCCCTCTTTTTCATCGAAGTGTGCCGCACGAGTCATAAAAATAAGCGAAACAATAAAAATTTGATGTTAGCTAATTTTTTTTTTCAATCGCGCGACGCACTTCGCGGAAAGACAGGGACTGATCTTAGTCTACCGTAGCTCCGCCGTTTAGTAGTGTGAAGTTTTCGATCTCGTCTTGTAAATCTACGTCATATAAAATTAGAAGCGACTTATTAAAGGAAAAAAAGGCGGTAAGGACAGTCATTTTAGTTTTACTTAAGGTATTTTAATAGCTTAAAATTCATCGCCATGACTTCTAGACTAGCACCCCATTCACACCAAAACATGTCTTACAGCTTTTTGTTTAACATGGCTGAATATTGTTTTCTTTATAGAGGCTGCGTAAACCGATGTTTGTCGAGCTAAAATTTAGCACATTTAAAATAAAAAGTTAGTGACTACTTGAAAACAATGGAAAATTCAGTCTTTCAATTCCCTGTTTTTGATTTTCATTCAGCTAAACCTGGTTGAACTAAACGTGTTTTGCTGGTGTGAACGGAATATAGGTTTTGTAAAAACTAATCCAGTTTGGAATAATACAAGTAGATAGTTGATTCACAACACTTTCAATACTTCAAAACCATGAGCAGTCCATTTAAATAGCGTTTATTTATTATCACAATTCATCCATAAAATATCTAGTATATCAACTTAAACATATACAAAGGTGCAAGCACAGCTTGTATGATATATGCATGTCAATGGTGTTATTTACATTGGAACCATTTTGTGGTTCATACTTATCACCCAAGTTACTTCTCTGAAGCATAGATCAGGAGAGAGTGCTACTTTTATGCCAGAGACTCGTATGAATAAAAGCTACAGGAAATAAACTTTGCTTGTACAAGATGATCATATACAACGAGTTACAATGGTTTATCGGTAGAATATCAAATAGATATCCTTATTCTGATCGATGTTCCAGGTTTCTTCAAAGGCCTAAAAATTTGGAAATATTGTCTTCTTTCAAGAGCAATTTCTGAGTATGGCGATTGTAACGCAATGACAGATACTGTTTAGACATTTTATTCAATTCAGCTAGGACGTTTTTAGAATTGCATATATCTTTCTGTATTTACAAAAGTGTACAAGGTAAACTACTTTGGCGATCAAAACGTCTTGATACATTCAATAAACTTGATGTAAAAAAAACCTCAAAAGCTAATTTAGAGGGTGCAATTACGTCCATGAGGACTTTTCGTTTCTTACCACCGTTACAGTCGCATATTGCGAGTTTTTTGCGCGATGGAACAATTTTCGATTGAGTGAAAAATCCAAGACACTTTGTCAATAGGGTTTTCCCGCGCTTTGAGCCGTTTTCATGTTTCTTACTTTGACTTCTCATTGGCTATCGTCACCCTTCGTCCTGATTGTCCCAGTGATTTCTTTGGTTTTGGTTTTACAAGACACAATCAAAAAGTGCTTTGTTAGATGCATTTGCAAATAAATAACTTAAGGTGATTCCTCAACATTTCACTGGGCATCCTGTTCGTAATCAGGCGAATAAGCAAGCGCACATTCCGAGAACATGGCTCTGTTTTTCAATAAATGGACTGGGTAAAGAGGTATGATGGTCTTTAGCTCGTGAACGAGCACGGTGACTTATATTTTTTATTGCATAAATTTGGTGTGCAAATTTATCCCTTTAAATTGGACAAGTTAAAGAAAAATTCAGCGAAAGGGAAAAAAATATGGCTAAAAAACGTGCACAAAGCTCGTTACTTGATGATGCAAAATATTACCTAGAAAGGAACGATTCGAGGAACGTTTTAAGTCGATGTTGTATAAAATTGCATGGTTTTTTCACAAATTATGTATCATATTGTTCCATATGCTCGAGACCTTCTACCTATCAAGTTTTTTTTAAGTGTTACTTTAAAGAACTTTGCTTCCAACTACCTCAAAATGTACCGTGAACCGATCAAATGACCCACGTGATTAGTGCCAGAACAGGCATACGCGGGGTAACTTTGGCTCATTATATCTCTCAAACGAGCACGGTGACCTATCTTTTAACTTGTATTTTTCGAAACAGACATTGCTAGGGAACATATAAGGAAAGTTTTAGAAAAATTGTTCGATAACTTTTTTTTCCGAGGAATTACCCCAAAAATCTCTAACCCAATCTGTCTTACTTTGGAGCTCAAAGCACCTCTAATTTACCAAAGTAACTTCGGTATGGTGGCACATATATATATATATATCTCCTTTGCAGGACTTATTTACTTATGTACAAAATAGTTACTTTTTAAATAATTGGCTACTGCTTTACTTTCTTTTCACTTTCTTTTTCATCGCATTCGTCGAGATCTTCATCGTCCTCGTCATCGCTACTATCACTACTATCTACGACTTGGATGGTCGCTTGAACGGGAAAATTCCGAAGTAAGGTTTCTCCTGATGCGTACATGTAATCATATGCGGCTTTCGTCCAGAGTAACCTTTAAAAAGGGTGAAGATAGTAAAAATGAATGCATGAAAATCCACAATTACTACAGCTGTCATGTTCCCCGGTTTCTGTAACACAATCTTTTCCAATAGTCTCGATTTTCATTGCTATAGTGTCAAGAATAAGCTTCGCCAAATAAGTTGGCAAAACTAAAAGGTCCATTCCAACAAAATAACCCCTGAATCTGGACAAGTTTTACTTTGGTAATGACCGCGAAATTTACTCAGTTGACTATAAATAATGCATGGTAAGTGCAAGCATCTTTGTATTCATGAGGATTACTCTACCGGTAGAGTCTCCGAAAAAAGTCATTAAAATAGAAATGCTATCAATTTCATTTCAATCTTTTACTGACTCTGAGGTCAAGGTACTTATTGCGTTGGTCAACCACAAACTTTTTTGCGGTACACACTTGAAAGTCACTTTCCGATAGTCGATCCTTAAAGCGTAAGCGCTAGGAACATTAAAGTACCGCTTTCCATGACGTTTTCACTTTCTTCTATGTGTTTCTTTACGCAGTTTCTTCTGTATTTGATTTATAAATAGAGAAGAGGGGACCCCTAGAACCACGGTTAAGTAAAATATGAATGATTCACTCAAAGAAGACTTCCTTGTTTCGTTTTCCTTTGTCTTTTAAGTGGAAAAGAAAAACAGCAACGGCGCGTCCCTGTGTAAACAATAGGATGAACGGAAAAGGCCGGAACGTTCTTCTTCCTTTCGCTGGCCAGTTCGTTTTTAATTATCTTGAATCAAGTCAAATACATGAACGTAGATGCTCGAAAAATTGACGTAAATAAGTTCTCCCTTTCTTCTCGGAAAATCACTGTGCCAATTACCATTTCGAAGATATGTTATTACTGGTGGCTTACCTGACTGGATGTTTAAATTGTGGTTGTTGCTGTACATTCCCTGTTGTACTTGGCGATCCATAGGGCTATTTCGGAATAAAAATAAGAATATTACAACGAGTAAGTAACAATAATTAATGTGTTGTTCGTGAAATTCTTACAGCACTATCTAGTCCTCGACCAACCATTTTGTGCAGTGTCTACGATTCACGAGAACAGAGTTGAAATCGCGGTATTCTAAATTAATGTCGTTGCTGTTGTTGTTACTGCACTACACTTATAAAATCAGTGATTTCTGTATCATTACCGCATTTGAAGTCCCGAAAGCATCAATGGAATTTAACAGGTTTTTAACAATTAAAATCTCGAAAATGGAAACTCTTTCAGAGCTGAAATCTGTCTTCTTAATGTTGTTGTTGTCTTTGTTGTTCTATACAAAATAAATCATTGACTTCTATCCCGAAAGTTGATAAGAAATTTGGCGTTTGCTTGGCAAAAGCTCATAACTAAAAACCCTTCAAAAGTTGTGGATGCAAAAATAATTTTCCTTTCTATCGTGTAACGACGGAAGTAGCTTACAACCGCATACTTGTTTCAAGAAGTTTTACATCTAAAAATAAAAATCCAAAGGAAGTTAATCGAAACCACAATTTGACTTCTTAGTCAAAGATTAGTAACGAGTTTATCTCTTCATATTCGAAATAATTTTTCAAACCCCCAGTACCCACATAGATATCTATGCTGAAGTAGCAACTTTTTGAATGTTCCAATCCTGAGTCTTGGACATCGATTGAGGATTCATGGCTAATTTCAAAAGCAAAATTTCTAGTTCTGTTATAAAGCTGAAGTAGACTACTCTGATACCAGGGAACACCAGTAAAACAAGGGTTGTAACCGGTTATTGACCGAAACTGGTTCTGCCTTCGGTTGTAAATAATGTAACGACGTTAAATTTGGAAGTGAATTCTACTACTCAAGTTAACCACCTCGCGCAGAAATGGCGGGCAAGACTTTATTGTAGTACTGTATCTTGCCTTTTAACCATCAGTTACGATACAGAAAAAAGCTTAAAACACCCTGGCCAGGCAACGGTAAAAAATTAAAGTGACTTTTTTCTTTTGAAAACCTGCAGAAGTGAATTGCTTAAATGCAGTCTAAGAAGCCCGTTGGCTTATTCTGCCTACAGAGCTTTCACTTGCTTGCTCGTTTAAGGTTTTAGTAGGCACACTGTGATAAATTTAACGAGGTAGAGGAACGATTAATTTTTTTTTTAAGTATGTTGACCGGACGGAACGAGTTTTCATATCAGGGTTAAGGTTGTTCATTGCCCATTTACGGCGGGTTTGCTAAACATCGGCAAAGACTTAAAGTGCCGCTTTCCTTCACGGTCTAACTCTATTTATCACATTAAAAAAGAATACTTATCGTAGAAAAAACGTTGTTTTTCAATTTATGTCCCTAAATTGATGTATATTTATTCACAAACCCACCATAACATTAACTCGGTTAGTGTTTTTAGAATCTGAATAATCAAAAATTAGAACATGGTCAATTTCTATTGCTTGAACACTGCGTCTAAACGTTCTATAGCGCGCTGCGTGTACCGCAGTAACCGAGTTACGGCGCATCTTTAACAGACAAACAGCTTAAAATCGTTTTCCTGTTTTATACATAAACAATCTAGCGCAAACTAACAGATTCAGTACAGGTAACCGAATGACAATTTGAAAGCTACTCTAAAAAATGAATAGCAGATGTCAGGTATGGAAAGGTTTGTTTAGACGAAGGTCAATCGACAATTCGATATCGCGCGGGTACTTGCAACCGCTTTGACAGACCTGTAAATTAGGACGAGTCAAGCCCGCTGAGAAACTTAAAAGATGGAAATCTTCTTGAAAGGGTATCCCAATAACTTAACTTGGGACAAATGAGTGGCAATAGTGTGTTGCCGGAAAAAAATAAATAAATGGCAAAAAGATACATCCCACCGACATAAAATAGATTCTAGTCGTATCAATTGGTCCCACCCGCAAGAAGCTGGTCACCGATATTGCTTGCACACTCCCTCAAAAAATTCTATCGATATAAAGAGCCATATCTTTATCAGTTTCAATGTGTTTAAGGGCTCAGTTCAAAAGGGATGTTTCTGTTTCATGGTGAAACGACAGGGTATTGACCCTTTAAATAGACGCTTTCCTGGAGATTTTTCTTTCATCGCGTTTTCATGATTTCGAATCCTTTTACTGTTCCCATCATTCGAAGATCGAAGATATATTAAAAACAAGGTTCCTCTATTAAGAATTTTTTTTCAGTTAATAAAGAGAATAACTTTATTTTTATGCATAATAAGCGTAATTTCATTAAATTTTTTTCTTTTAGGAACAGAGTAGGAAAACGATCAGAAAAAAATCAGCGTTTTTCCGTCAAAGAGTCGTGCAAATTTTAAGAGAAACAGTTCAGCAAAGTACCCACAGCGAGTAGTTGATTTATGAGAAATTAAAATAAAGCGCGATGATTTATATAATTCCCTTCAAACTTCCTTCCTTTTCACTCCAAAATTGATGGAAAACAAAAAACCGGATAAGCAAAAGAGCCGAAAGGTTTCCTGCGCTAAAAGAAAACCACACTTTGCTTTACAACCTAATGGTTTCCAAGAGTGAAAAGAATCTTGTGAAATACTTTATTAGGCCTTTGATTGTAGTCAAAGTTTCACTGAAAATTCGTTTCTGATTATTCTCGTTTGAGCTGTAGAAATCTCAGTCAATCTTTCTTTAGAAACCTATCCATCAACTCACCGTGAATCGTACTTGACGCTGTTTTCTTTGATCGTCTTCGGGTGTTTCGAGCCATGGCCGCCAAATTTTGCTGCAATGACCAGAAAAGAAAAAAAATCCGTTTATGACACGTGGCGAATGGGAAACATGTTGCTAACACGAACATGGGCTTGATATCTATTTGCAAATGGCCATAGATTCATTGATTTAGATGTAAAGTAATTGGTTTTGTGATTCGTCTACAATTCACCGACTGAACATGCCAAATCGATAGCAAAAAGAGTGATGTTCTTTCAGAGGGAAATAAAGATTTATCCAGCCTAAAGAACTGTCGCGTAATTTTCGTTCGTGCCTTTTTTCTCTCACTATAGCTTAACATGACAGTGACTGTTGAAATAGTACTTTGCAAAATTCCTTCTTTGCATTGCAAACCTCACGAATCCCAATTCCTTGGTATTTCGCTTGCTTGGTTGTTCACCCGCTTAATTTACAAATTTGTGAGACAAAGTACTTACTTCATGTTGTGTTCAGTATAAAAGATCCACTTATATAAGTCGGGTTTTTCTTAAATTTTCCGGTGCTTTTCCTGTCAGTTGAAAGAAGAAAGGACCCATGTTATTTCAATTTCGAGAATTAATGAGCCAACTTCGAGTCACGAAATCACTCAATGACGAAATTGTGCAACTCCTGGTCTGGTAAGTTACCAGTATTCAGGTATTATTGGTAACCGAGATGAAACGCGTGGGTTTTCTCTTATCTAGGCAAAGATTATGGGGAAAATCTGCAATTTCTTCGTCGAAATTGCGCTCGCCCGTGAACAAGATAAGAGAAGTACTAATAAAATGAATATGCGCCTTTCCAGCCGAACATGTTTGACAAGCGTTCAGTAGTATTCACATGGGTTACGTGTACTCACCTGATGTCACGAAATGGTGCAGTGCACGACAGGCTGCCTTCGATTTTTGCAAAGTCGCTGGAGTACAGGAACGCGTGAAATCTTTGGCAAAATGTTTGTGTAGGGCAGTACTAAAATAGTCTAGACGTGCCGCGGGTGTTGTCCGAAGCTGGGAGATTTTCACACCTCCGAAGCGCACTCGGCCAATCACTACGGCTATCTAACAAATTTATTGTTTTCACCGTCAAAGGGCTTCTACAACGTGTAACGTGCTTCAAGAAGCCGCGACACTCGTGCCACGGAAGGTCCAATAGTCTAACTTAGCACAACTGAAACGCAAATTTGCACCCCTCAGTCAACAAAACTAATGCAAATTTCACTGCTCTGACATGTGTAGTGCTAAAAAACCTAAACGATTGTAAATATAAAAGCAAAGCACACGTTTTGCGAAGCCACATGGTCACGCAAAACAATTTAAATCCTGTTCTCTTTGTTTTGGATAACTCTATTTTCAAAATGTAAATGAGTCTTTATCTTGTATTCCGTAAAGCCTTTTTTCAGTTGCCCTAGCCACTCTTTCTAAGACGTGAGCTGGCAAAAAAGGTTCAGTTGTACGTTTCAAGGTTTGCGAAAGTTTTGCCTTTTAGATAAGCATTTAATTCTCGTAGTATTGGTCATTTTAGTCAAAATACGTAATGCATCAATGTATTACTGTTGCAAAATATTATTACCTTCAAAGTTTGTAACTTTTTTCACAGAGGGAAGGGTGGTTGGGCGTTATTATGACTATGACAATTTTCCACTCTATCCCCCAGTGCGTGACGAATTACAAATTCAGATATTCAGCCATGTTCTGTAACCTTCGAGGAAAGGAGACCTTCTGGCCTATTCAGTAATGGTAAGAAGTGAGACTTGTATTGTTTTTAGATTAGCTAAAGGTGTGAGAACGCTAAGGAATTAAAAAATAGCAATAGGCACAAAACCTGGCAGATTTTCTCTTACTTACGAAAGATCCATCGACGGCGCGAAAATTGAAGTCTTTGTTTATTATTTAAAAGTAGATAAAAGCGCAAGAAATTTAATCTTCTCTGTGTGTGGAGAGAGAATCATTACGTCCACAGGCCGCTAATGCTACAAGTTAATGGACTATTTGAACAAAGAACTAACAGGTGATTCTCCTGAGATATTTCTTCTCATAAAGCTACATAAAGCACTCTTTTATGGCGGAACCTTTGTTATTACCTCTCGGCACACTTTCAGTTGATGACGGTAAGCACTTTCTTTCCTGTGCTTAAAGCTCTGAAAGATCTGCCTGGATAAATAAATCAAAAACCGTCACCGACTTCATGGCCAGATAACTTGGAAATTGTCTTCCTTTTTAATTAAAAATATTGACCAGTTTGTTCAGCTGGATAGTAATGGGAAAGGCAACACTGACAGGCTGACAAATTTAAAGTGGATCCTTGTCGCTACTGCTTTTGCTTTATTTAAGAAGTACAGGAAAAAATCTGAATAAAAATAGATGTTTAAAAGTCTAAATCAAACAAAAGTAGATAGGGAAAATAATGAAGCTGTCAACAGTGAATGATGTTATTATTAAAAATTGTGTCCAGGGAAGGAAGTTTACTTTTTTCCAGGCAAAGGAAAAATTTCCTATTTCGTTTGATCCTTGTCACTCTATCTTAAATCTGATGGTCAATATTTTGCTGTATTTCATTTTGCCTTTGTGAAGCATGAATGAGATTTCCCCATAATGTTTCTTAACCAGTAAGGTTTTCATGGCAACTAATGGACCCATTTATGTGTTGTCCTGTCAATATATTTGTCCACCTTAAATTTCCTCTTTGTCTTATACAAAAATTGAGATTTCAAGACCATTTAGGGTTGCTGGGAATTTTTTATCAGGACAGTCTTAAGGTGTGAGAAAAATCTGAATCGCTCAAGTTTATTGAAAAGTTTTTCAACAAGAAATATTTTTGTTTTGCAAGGAGGAAGTTTGAAATCTCAATTATCCTTTTTCCAGCAATTTATCATCTTAACCAGGAAATGCTAGATTTCATTATCAGTAAAAACATTATTTCCTTCCATAACAAGTTTTTTATTGTTGATCATTATACCATCTAATTCACCCCATATGTGGTATTTTGAAAGTTACATTAACTTCGTGGTTTCTCATTGGAAGTTATTATATAGGGTTTTACTTTTTTTAATACAAGAGAGCTGACTTTTATCTTTGAAACAACTCATTATATGCCATTTCTAATAAAGCTTTCAACTTACACTATCTCTTATGCAGCTGATATTTTAAAATAATTTCTTGTTTAGCATAAAAACACATCTTTATCAGAAATGTTTAGTATAGAGTTACTGAAAGGCTTTCATGTTTCCTTATCCAATGTGATAATTTCCATGGGTTTATTAAAATTGCTTTTGCTTGTAAGTCTTCCTTTCAAAGTTTTCTTTTACAGAGATCTAAACTGATATAGAAATTCTGCGTAATTCTCCTTAAAATCTTAAATATTAAAAGCTCTCAAGATAATAAATTTCAGGGAGTGAATGGGGAAAATGGGGATTACTTTGATTTGAGAATCTTACCAAAATCATGTTAATTTTGATGCAATGGTTATGGACATTAATGTGTCCAAATATTTCTGTTTAGGAAAAGGATGACAATTTTATTGAAGGAGGGGTTTATACAGAGGTTTGAATCAATTCAAAGGGAAAATTGTGAATGTTCAAAAATTTTGAAGATCCAGAAAGAGTACAGAAAATAAAGATAAATTTTTGAGAAGAAGGGGAAAAGTGAAGATAGTTGTTGGGTGACATCTTTGTTCGGTGGTTGAATTTGCATAAATCACCACCACTGCTATCAACATGTTTTACATTCATGATTATAGGACTTTCAATCTGTGGCAAACCCTGAGCGACTTAAGGGAACCATGTGATATGCATCATATCTTTGAGTCTAGAAAATAAGATTTAAGTTACAAGAAATTCTGGAATATTTCATAAATTCATATCATAATCATGTCTACACACCTTGTGTTGGGCTACAGTATGTGGAAGGATGACTTTTAAAGAAAAAAATGTTTCCAAATTTCTAGATAATTTTTTGCAGAAGACAAGTCACAACTGACAAAGTGTGCAAAAATTAGGGTTAGGAAGACTCAAATTTGCAAATTTTACCCTTAATAGCAATAGCTATTTCTATTCAGCTAGTTATGCACCCTAAAACTGCACCAAATGTAGAAATTGAGGAAAGTGTTCTAAAATTGCTCTTCTTGGGAGATATTGTAGCTTTTACTTTAGAACCTTAGACGCCAGTTTAGTATTAGGTATACTGCACTTTGTTAATCTAATGAATTGATGACCTTCATTTTCCAAGTTGATCCATTTTTTATCTCAAAATAAAAACTTGTTTTATATGCTGTTATTTAGGGAGCAGGAGCATCAGTTGCCAATGAGGAAGAAATAAGAGAATTGGAATCAAATTCAAACTGTATGTATATGGGAGTAGGGTAGGATTTGGGTTCAAAGTAATGCCTAGCAGTAAAGGAGCAAGTTTTTTATTAATACAAAATGCAAGTGTTTGTTGCAATTTGTAAAACTAGGAACATTATTTTAAAGATAATTTTAATGGAGTTGTAAATCAAACATCAATCAAACTATTTTTGTCAGTGAACAAAACTGTGCAGAATAAATTCCAGGAAATTGGGCTGTTGTTGGAAGGTTGTTACTATTTAACTCTTGACTCTCAAGATCTGCTCAGTAGTTTCCATTGTGGCTGCCATATATTTCCTTATAAATTGGATTGCAAGAATTTAGCATCATATCAAGATCACACCTTGTAACTGATAAGCCTGTCTGTTTTTATTTCCTTTCTTTTCTGGATGATGTTTTGAAATTGCAAGGACAAGATTTATTTCAACCGCTTATTCCCATGTTCAAACCATGTACTGCATTTAATTTCTTTTAGATAATCATCTCTTTTCTCCTAGTTACTACTAAAGAGATTCCAAAGCTGCTGAAGAGGTTTTCCCGTTATGATCCTGAAGGGAAAAATGGTGGTATAACCCTGAAACAGTTCTTAGATATACCAGAAATATCTACAAATCCAGTCATGCCCAAAGTGGCCTCTGCATATCTTGAAAGGAGAACCAACAGGATAACACCTAAATCATTCATCAAAATTATGTCCAGACTCAGTCATCGCAATTCTATTCAGGACAAAAAGAATGTGAGTCACAATTTACCTCAGTTTTATGGGTAGAGCTAGCTGTATGGATTAGTCAATGTCATTGATTTCCAAGATGATGTTTTTATGATATTGGCAAAGCTGGTTTGGTCAAGAGGGCTGAATGTTGGCAGAATTTCTTTTAATTGTCTTTATGCACCAGGAAAATACAATCTTGACTCAATGAGTGTGGTCAACGATTTATTATTATAAGCATTAAGTTATTAAATATGTACTCTGGCATATACAAGGATTTTTTTCTGTAGGATCATAGCAGGCAATGGGAAGCATGTACTATGTTCCCATCTTGTTTGCTTTGACAACCAGTCAGAACTCAAGATTGGCTTCATCTTGATCACAAGGGGAAGTCAGCCATATGATAACTGTGTAGTAGGCCCTTGAAAAATTGAAAATAAGAAATGATAACTCAAATAAAAATAAGGTGCAAGGGTTTTACTCTTTTTCTCTAGACCCAAGAGTGACTAGTATGTAAATTACTCCCTTGATCTCTGAACACAGTGGGTAGAAAGGGTAAAAAGAAAATAACCACAAAAAAAAGTATGGACACAGGACGGGAAGTAAGTTTGAAGATCTTGAGAGGCAAAGGATTAAATGGATTTATACATTCCATAGCCCTCCCTTCCCTTTAGTGCGATTTGGAGGTGACCTTGTGTAAATATTGTAAAGAGTAATTCTCAGTGGCTGAGGTAATGTCTCAGATATGAAGTCTCAATCATAGGGTTTGCTGTGGGTGTTCATGTCATTCCAGAAAATTTTCAGCTTCCCCTGAGCAATTAAAATTATGTGTGGTATAGTAGACTTAGGCATCTGGACCTGTTCATCTTTTATTTTTCTTGCAGTTGCATTCCAGTTACTGGACACTGATCAAGATGGATACTTGTCATACAGTGAACTGTTCAGCTTGCTTAGAATGGTAACTGGTCCTCTTATCACAGACGATCACTTGTTAGGAATGATATCAAGTATTTTAAACAGGAGTGAATTGCAGCAGACTACAAGGTTGACATTTGATGAATTTACAAACGTAAGTCAAACACAGATGCAAAGGGCAGGTTATTTAAACAAAGTTTAGCCATCCATGGTTTAACAATACCTTGTTCTAAGCCATCTTCAATTTATCAAACCTTTTATCTGTATGATGTCTAGAGGGCTGAAAGCAAATAATGGAAGGACATTTGTTTAATCAAAACCCTTGAGGCCCACTGCTTGTGTAAAACTGCAGTTTGTGTTAAATCTTTCATAAATAACCAGCCCAAAGTGTTCATGTTCATTAGGGCTGGGTCTATTGTTCATCAAGGCGACTTTCATTTCAAGTGCTTGTCCCAGTTTCCAAGGTGCCGTACTCCTTCAACTCTTAACCTTTAACTCCCAAGATTTTATTGTTACTTTTTCCCTCTAGCTGCTACACATTTCCTTGTAAATCAGCTACAAGAATTTGGTGTTAGATCAGGATAATAACTTTTACCCAATAAGTCTGAATATTCTCATTACCTGTTTGCTGGTTATATATATGGAAATTTTAAGGAGAAGTTTAATTTTAATCACTTCAGGGAGTTTAAGGGTTAAGAGTAACTAGCACCTTATTCCCTCAACAGCATCACCCATGAAACAAACATTTAGGAGATGATGAAAAAAAAAGGAATTGATTTCAAACTTAAGAAGCTCTTGATTATTAAACAACTTCTCCTAGTCACTACCATAGGGCATTTATGTAGATTAGTTTGTAGAATATGTATACAGGTGTTACAGTGTTAGGGGGTTGAGTGTACTGCTACTCCTTCTGATGAAAGAATTGAAGACTTGACAGTAAGCAGGACCTTTGTCGGAAATCATAAATAATTTTATAATTTACAACAACAAAAACAGAATGAGAACTCAAAAATGTGAAATGATACAAACTCAGACTGGAAAGTTAACGGAAGTGTGGAAAACTGATTTGGAACATGAAAATATTTTTCATAACACAATTATGTTAACTACCACAATTAAAGCAACCATATTGAAAAGAGTAACGCAAAAAAGCCAGCAGCGGGGTAATTGGAGTGGCCAGTATGCGTAATACTGTTTGCAAACTGATTAAAAAGAGGCAAAAGGCCAGACATTTGGGTTCAACACGTGTCGATGCTACCAAGGAAACTTGAATAAGCACTGGCAATCATGGAGCCTTTGATACAAAAACAAAGTAAAATAAGAACTAGGCGATGATCAACATCGCACAAACGCGGACTCAAAGGTCTAATGAGGAGTAATGAAGCGTGATGAGGCGATATGAAAATGTTTAAGACATCTGTCATAACGCAAAGATACTCCATATCAACAGTTTACTAGGAGAAATATTTAAGAACTCATTAGAAATTATGAAAAAACCTGACACAATGCAACGATGTTACGAACTCCAAATGAACGTTTTAAGAAAATGTGACGAAGTGATTTGAAACTGTATAAAAAGATCTGTCATAAAAAGAACAACGTTACGAACTGCAAATCAACTGAATGTGTAAAATATTGAGTGTTAAAAGGTGATTTGAAAACGATATGTAAACATCTGTTGTAACACAACAGTGCTAAAAACTCCAAATCGACTTTGAAAAAGGCGTTAAGTGATTTCAAACTAATATACAAACATCTGCCATAAGAAAACAGTGTTATAAAACTACAAATGACCGTTTTAGAAAGTGCTTTGAAGTGACTTGAAAGTGATGTGTGCACATCTGTCAGAAACTAACGAAACAATGCTACGAACTGCTCATCAATGTCTAAAAATTGATTTAAATTTATCGCCAATATGAAAACGTCTGTCTCAACGATGGTACAATTTTCGACCAAACTGTTTGATACACGAAGAAAGGGGGGAACTTCCTAAGGAAATTGTGGTACTGCGTCGGTTATGGTAAAACAAGATAATTTGGTTTACTAATTGAGCAAATAAATAGATGTAAATCGGCCACTGTAAAGAGTTTCTGAAGCTGACGTTTCGAGACTTGACACTCCGACAGAGCAAATGGCGAGGGGCTCTGACGGAGTGTTAAATTTCGAAATGTCAGCTTTAGAAACTCTTTATGGTGGCCAATTTTCAGTCGATAAAACCAAATTATCTTGTTTCTTACACGCTTAACATCGTTGCTAAGGGATACCAGAAGGTACGGCTTACAAAATTTTGGGAGAAAGTTTCAAGATTCAACCTTTATTTGATCTTAGTTTGTTTTTGTTGTTGTTCATTTATTTATGTTGCAAACTTGGACCAAACTGTTTAAGAAAGTGTTAAAACTAATTTGAAACTGAATGAAAACATCTGTCATAGCGAAGTGATGGTACAAACTCCGTGTCAACGGTTTAAGAAAGGGTGAAGATAATGATTTGAAGATTGAAACATCTGTTAAAGCGTAACTATGTTACTGTGCCTTAACAACGCTATCAAGTAGTAAGAGTTTGAAAACAGGTTATGACTTAAAGAACAGCCCTAATAAGTTAGTAATAAGGGGGAAGGGGGAAGGGGCACGTCGGTCAGTTTTTGCTGGAAATGTGCCGCTGGCCTCTCAGAAACCCTACCACATTGAAGTCTATACTTTGGCCAATTATAGACCCCATCTTTGTCACTTTTTGTGAGAAGGTGACTAACTTTTAATCGCGAATCTTCCCATTACTTAACCAGATTTCTAATCCCCAAAATCCCGAAAATGAGCAACCCCCTACCATTAGCTCTATTGAAAATGTAACCCCATTATAGTCAATCTGGTCGTGAAAGTGCGAACTCATCCAGCGGCACATCCCCGTTAGCTTATCACTAGGCACCAACTCCCCTCATATGGTAATAAGGTATGTGAGTAAGTACAGCCTGCATAGCGTAATAACTATGCTGATGCGACTGTTATGCAGATTTTTTCTTTCAGAAAATGAATAGGTTTCTTTATTTGTGTGCTAGATTGTCTCCGAGGAGGAAATAGAAAATCTATTCACAGTGGAATTGCAGCTCCCTTAATTGATACAGGGAAACATCTTCCAACAAGAACGAGTGAGGTGAAACTAGGATTCACCAAATATTTTGCTAATGGCAAAGGAAAAGAAAATGGGCGCGCAGTGGAGGAAGGGAGGTTCCTTACGCGGTCGTCACCAGTCGCGTGGTATTGCATTCATTCAGACAGTACGCAAGGGCCTGAGGAGGAGGCTGCCTTGAGCCGAATAAGACTATGGAGTTCCTGTTACTGGTTTCATGACTAGATGCGGATCGAGGTGATCCCAAAGACCGTCGATTCCATGTAAAACTCTCAATCGACCATCGACAACTCAACCGTCTAAGGAAGTTGGAAAGTGTTCGAGTTGTCGCCACTTTCTCGACCACTCCAAGAGGTCATTATACTCCTGACCAATCAGACCCAAAACTTAAACCAATTGCTTACTAGCGTTTTTTCGCACTATTACCGGTATATCAATGTTAGTCTTAATTAAAGCGAGTTGAAATGAAAGAGAAAAGGGCCTTATCTTGAAATTGTAGATAGTAAGACAAGTAAACCATTAAAGATCGATGATTAGATAAGAGTATACCCCTCCCATTTGCACTAAAATGCGCTGGTCAGCAGAATTTCCCCTTTGTGGCATCTACAGTATTCGGAAAGGGACCTTAGATCACACCCAAGACCACCAGCCTGTTTCTCGAAAGTCCGAAAAACTAAATGCAGGAGATGATAATGCGGGTCTTAAGCTTATAAACTAGATTATTCTTATATTTTTTCTAATACATTTTCGTTTTTGGGATTTCAAAACTATGATTATTTCGATCTTGAATGAAGACATTTCAAATAAATGTCAGCTGGTCACCAGTGCTTTTAAGAAACGGGCCTTAGAACAGACAATTCATATACGTGTAAATGAAGCACTAACCCAGCAGCTTAATTAAGGCTACGTAATGAGGCATCTTTTTAAGTCTCCCTGTACTCAAAACAAGATCATCAGACACTTGTTGAAGAAAATGAGTTCTTTTGCTGAGTCCACTGTACAGTATGCGTTCCCATCTCCAGGAGAACGCGTAGCCTTTCGACAATCTCCCGGAAAATCTCCAGGGGTTATCTTTTTGCCCGGGCTGATGTCCACCATGGAGGGTACAAAAGCTCTGGCTCTAGAGAGATACTGCAAAAAAATTGGACACTCATATGTAAGATTTGACTACAGAGGGCATGGCATGTCTAGTGGAGAAAGTCAAGAATGCACAATTGGAATGAGGAAGGAAGATGTGTTAACAATTCTTGATGGCGTTGCTAAAGGTGGCACTCCGCTCAGATCTTTTATTACGCGCTTAGAATGCACTTGAGACAGGCTTAATTCCCCCTGTCTATTGAAGCGTCGAGATTTTATGTATTTTATAATGTGCAAAATGAAATTTTTGGGATCTTCTGGTGGCAAAACCGGAGCAAAAATTTCATTCCCCCCGCGTTTTGAAAATATAAATATAAATTTTGCTTCTGGTCTGTTCAAGACAGGGTTGTGACATCCTTTCAAGAATGGAAAGTTTATGTTCTTCTTATTGCGATAGTTTATTTCCATTTGGTCCAACTATGCAATTATATTTGTATATATCAACATATAACAAATTTTATGCACAGATAAGAGATAATGCATCATGTGAAATGATTCAAACCTAATAATAATGCATTGTAATGCATTATGTGAGGTAATGCAAACTCTCATAAGAGTTTCATTTCCCAGAACCTTGGACAGATTTTAAGGGGGACCATGTACATTTACTTTGTAGGTCCACAGATCCTTGTAGGGTCAAGCCTTGGAGGATGGATTTCTCTTTTAGTTGCGATGTCAAAACCAGATCAAATAAGAGGTCTCATTGGCATAGCTAGTGCTGTTGACTTTGTATCACGACGCTATGATACTCTTTCCCATGAAGAAAAAAGGGAAGTGGAAGCTGCAGGAAAATGGATATTACCTTCTCAACACACTGAGGAGCCATACGTGTTAGATTCAATAGTGATAGAAGAGGCACGTCAGCATATTTTACAAGAAAAAGAACTCTATCCCATCTGCTGTCCTGTACGTTTACTCCATGGCATGAAAGATGGGGATGTGCCCTACCAGGTATCACTTGATCTGGTCAATCAACTTGAAAGTGATGATGTCCAATTAACACTTATCAAGGATGGTGGTCATAGGCTTTCTGATGCACACAATCTGCAGTTGCTGACAAAAACTTTGGGACATTTGATTGATCAAGTAAAACAATCTGATTAGTGCTCTCTGTAAATAATGGAATTTAGCAAATACAGCTGTTTTGAGAGAGGTTATTGAATAAAAGTACAAAAGTGCATGCAACAATTTTGAAAGGTAAGCTGGGTGTCCAGTAGTCAATGAATTTTAACAGGGAAATAAATGAATGAATTCATCAAACTTTTTGTGCCTCATCTGCACTGTGACATTTTCTCAGATTTCCCTGAAATCCTGAGATTAAAGAAATGTGACCAATACCTTTGTCTTGAATTTTTTTTCAATAATACTATTTTTGTAATGGAAAAATTAGATTTGCTAGACCAATATAGGATAAGTGTTGTTCTGAAATTTATTGTAACAATACCAAGTTGTTGCCAATGAGGGTGGTTTACCTTTCATGAGTTTGAAAAGTTGTTTACTTTTGTAATAAACACTTTGCATTAGATCTATTTGAAGCAGGAGAACAAGCATCCAAGGAAACCGATCTGTCTTACAAAGGCAAGGGAGTTTTTTCAGTCAACAATTATTTCTTTCCATTCTCTTAACCTTCACATTTCATTCAGCAGGGATAAGGTTCAACAGATGATGTGCTGATCCTTTGAAGTTACTTCAGTGTACACATATAACGGTAAAGGTAAAGAATCCAATCCAACCTATGCATCAGTCAACAGCTGGCCAATTGTCAGCTGACGCGTTGGCCACCATTTATCCTTCTAACTTGCAAGATGCATCGGGGGTGTGTGCATTTAAAAACAGCTCCTTTAGGAGCCACCACATATTCAAAAGTCAATGATCAATAAAGACTTTTTGCTTCCTAATCTTGCTAATAAACAAAAAGTAAACATGTCAGTGAGATCAGTGTCAGCCAACATGCTAACTTCCTTGGTTAAGTACCCTAAAAAAGCAAAAAAAAATGCGGAGAAGACTTAGGTACCAGTATTTTGTTCTCAAAATGATGGTTGACATGTTGGCAGTGTGTTGGCCAACACATCGGTGGGATTGGATTCTTTACTTTTACCGATATAACAGTGCCCTTGTCTTAGTAGCCTTGTCAAAACTAGGGTAATCATTTTTTTCTACCTACAATAAGTCAAAATTTAAGGAAATAGAGTAATAGCATAAAGGGCTCATCTAGCTTCTGTATAAATGTGCTATTGAAAATATCAGAATAGAAGCTCACACAACTTGAAGAATGAAAACTGATAATAAACTAATATTGATATCCTTTGGAAACCACTTCAACACTGCCGCCTATAATGTCGGGCTAGGAAGAAGCTTAGCTCACAAAATAAGACTATTTAACAAAGGAAACAAAAACCATGAAGGCACAAAAGCTAAGCTAAGGAAAAATCGAAAACCATGAACCAAGAAAACTGGGTCATAACATGTAATCCTGCTACCTATTATTGTTGTTGTCACATGATCAACCTGGTGTCACTCTTTATCAATAACTCCAAATGAAACGGGTAATCTTGATCACAATTAGTAGTTATTGTGTTTATTTTTCTAAGGCACTACACTTTGTCTTGTCAACAACAACCTTTTAGCATGTCTTGTAAGGGTTTGTAAAGACCTTGATCATGGAGAATTCACCATTTGCTCTTCTCCTTTTGCCTTTCTTTCCTGATTTGCTTTATCTCAGTAAAAGCCTATCCTATGAAATAATTACATAGTGAGCTTATACTAAAATTTTCGCAGCGTTCCGCACGAGTTATTCATCCAATCAAAAACGATCATAATAACTTCGAAGCGCCCTTGGACAATGCTTATCAGCGGTATTACCCAATATGGCGGTATAACTTGTTCGATCATGGCGATACTGCCAACTCACCATAGTAGAAATTTTCATCCTATTCCCGTCAATAGATCGGGTCTTAGGCTTAGGGAAAAATATGTATTAATGTTAATATTTATAGCTTTCCTCTTTCTATGTTTTGGAGCATTTTTCTTCGTACCAGACCTAAGAGATAGAACATATCTTGAGGACGCATACAGGAGGTTTGTTGGTGGCGGAGGGGACATTGTGCCAATAAAGGCCCCAAAGACACCGATTGTTAGAATAGCAGGTAAATGTTTATCCCTTATTTTCGGGTAAAGAGTATGTGAACAAGGAACCATTGAATAGTTCTTGTGGTATTTTACAGTGAAATTTATTAATCATAGTAATTCTTTAATTTGCATGCTGATAGATGACTTTACTCCGCAAGTCAGTGAATTTAGCAAACCAGAGACTTCCGATACTAACCGAAGAGAAACAGGTCAATTATCAGAGAGGACAACTTCAAAGTTATCTTTAACACACAAGGAATTGATAGAGATGATAAGGAAGGACAAAGAGAAATTCATCAAAGATCAAAAGGCTGAGGAAGTTGCGGTAAGGGACGCTAGAATCGAGCAATTAGTTAACAATTCCAAGGTGGATGACACTGGTGCTAAGGGAATCACTGGAGGGGAATCTGCCGATGAAAGGACTAGAGAGAGAAGAAATTTTATCAAGAGGGTGAGTTAATGAAATACCGCCTACTTTGTGAACATTTTATCACACAGTGTTACGGTACTGAATGGTGGTTAGTGACATCTTTTTTTAGATCCTCATTCAATTGTTGTCAACAATGAACACATTCAACTGCGGCTCTAATTTTTCATTACAGCCTCTAAAAAATAGAATTCTTTGTCTTATTTTACAATGGATCAGTTTGATGCAGACTTCTTTGAATCTGCGCTTGATTGATTATTCTCCTCACTAATTTTGTTTTTAATTTTCTTATATTTAGGAGATTCGTTTTTTTTGTATATTTCACAGTTATGAAGAAACCTACTTAATCCGTATAACTATTGAAACAAGTCAGATTGATTAAGATTTCGTGACTTAAGGCTATTTTGAAATTCCAATTCGCGAAGAATTCAGCACAGTTTAAAAACTGTTTTTTATGTCGAGAAACATGTTTTTTCGTCTTGTCAAGAGCGTGGGACAAAGAAAATAATTCTAAGTCCCCATGAGGAATCGGACCTCAGACCTTCGGATTCCGCGCTCCGATGCTCTAACTACTGTTTTTTTATGTCTTTTTCCTTTGGATTTGTTATGTTTCCAACTTACAGCATTTCGTGTTTAATATATTCGTGTCTTTACGCGTTATGTAAAGCGTGGAGTGTCATCATGTTAATTATATTCAGTGCTTTGTTTAGATAGCTTTAGTTAACTTATAGGGAAAATTTGATCAGCTGTTTTGTTTCTTAGTTAAGGGAAAAAGGGAAAGAGATCAATCCAAACTTTCTGTTTGTCAAAATATCCCCAGTTCAAGGTTAAGAGAACTTTAATAACTCAGACTAAATGTAATTGTCAGGCTATATTTGGATTAGCCAACACATTCTATTTGTCTACTTTAAATGAAGTGTATCAGAATTTGTTCACAGAAGGTTACTTTTCTGATTGTTTTCTGATTGATTGGCCAAATGGATGAATTTAGTTTTAAGAGTTTTTTTGGAGCTGTGTTATTCCTTTTGTTCAAGTCAATTTGTACTTGCCAATTGAGTGTTTTTGTTCATTTGGAAAATGAGAAGCAATCATTGTTTCCACTTTTACTCAAATAACTGATTGTAAGAGGGCCTCAATAGATGTATACTTTTTATGCTATAGTACTGTTTGTAAGCTCAAGACTAAGCAATTGCATCGTTATACACCTTTTTGTCAACAGTATATGTTTCATAAGCTATTCATTGGTTTACATCCTCCACGAAAGAAAAAAATTTAAAAAATAAAGAGAGAGAGAGAAAATGATGTAATTAAAAGCTTCCTGTGTTTAGTGTCAGTCAACTTTGACAACCTGATTTACACCATTTGCAAACTACTGATCACCCAAAAAAGAGATCAAAGGTGTAATTTTTTTTCCTTCCATACCTCATTTCTGTGCATTACCTTAATCACAATATACAATTTCAGAGAGCATGTTTGTTTCAAAAGCCATACAGTATTCATTCAACTCTAAGAATGACTATTGTAAATAATTTGTTACTACGTAAAAACCCAGATTATCCAGATTTTTGTATTATTCAGATTTGCTTCTCTGGTCATAGGTATTTATAGTTGTTATTTCTGGGTTCAAAATACTTTTGGCTAATATTAACAGTTCATGCACAATGATTTGAGAATGTGCTTCAATTGTTGCACCATTTATTCATTTTATTTTTGGCTCTATAATATTCTTAGTTTTGATTATATGGATTCAATTATCCCAGCTACTCAGCTCAGTCCTCAGGAGTGTGGATATTGAGGTTTGACTCTGATGATGACTTCCACTCAGGCTATCACAATGTCAGTGATAACTTCAGACAACAGTCCTTCTCAGGACCACACCCACCTGGACCATCAGACTACACGGTCACAATAATTTTAGTGTCAGATAATTCTAATGCATTTTTCCCCATTAGATGATGGAACATGCATGGAATGGTTATGTAAAGTATGCTTGGGGCAGCAATGAGTTGCGACCAATTAGCAAGTCAAGCCATGCAGCAAGTATATTTGGAGCTTCCTCGTCTGGTGCAACAGTCGTTGATGCTTTGGACACATTGTACATTATGGGCATGAAAGATGAATTTGAACGTGCTAGAAAATGGGTGGCAATGTCTCTAAGTTTTAATCATGTGAGTATAATCAAGTTCATGCAATGATGAAAGTGTTCAAACAAAGGGTTTAATTTAGAAATGGCTATTATGCACTTTTACCCCAACATGAGTATACCTTTTCTCCACACTGTTCTCTATACATTTCCTAAGGTACTGACAAGGAGAATTTGTTTAACAATCACAAGCTTCTTTAGTTGTTGATTATTTCCTTTATTCTCATGACCTTAATGTGTGATTCAGGGTTGGTATTGTAAGGAGAAATTAGATGCTGGTCACTCTTGAGTGTCAAAGGGTTAATAGAGGTTAACCTTGACATTCTTGGCAAACACCAAATGGCAGTATGCATTCAGTTGTTTTTATACTAAAGTTGAAACATGTGTGATCACCTATTTACTTGTCCACTTCCAATATTTCATTAGTAATTCTCTTTATAGTCTGTGGTACAATTCTTATGATGTTAGTTCAGAGAATTTGGTATCGGATCAACTAGTAATCCCTAAGTGATACTTTTCTCTATACTCATCACTGGTCTGCTTGATGTTGTATTGATATGGTATAAGAAATTCTGTCTGGGTCACTCATGGGAGTTTAAGGGTTAACTCTGAAAAGAGATTTGTGGCTATTTTTATACACCAGATTTAAACTGCAAAAAGTGCAGAAAAGGTCAATTTATTTTGGCAGTTTTCCAGTGTTGTTTGTATCATGGTTAACTCATTAATGTAAATGTATCAAGTGAATGCTTAAATGTACAGATAATGATCCTGCCCTTCCAAATGTTCATCTAAAGTTGTGTGTGTGCCATTTTACATTCACTGTATTATCCTTATGTGTATATGTGTAATAAATCATAAACAGAAGAGATTCTTATAAATTATATGAAACATGCATTCTATATTATTCTTCATAGGCGTCAGATGTATCTGTGTTTGAAACTACAATTCGCTTTCTTGGAGGACTACTCTCTGCTTACGCATTCAGTGGAGAAGAGGTTGGTTGAGTTATAACAAAAATTCTTAATACATTGTATCTCTATTTATTACTTTTCTGATCTTTTTTTTTTTCTCTCATTACCTACCTGTAATAATTTATTATTTTCCTCAGGTTTTTAAAGTAAAAGCTAAGGAAGTAGGGGACAAATTGTTACCTGCATTCAATACTCCAACTGGAATACCTTGGGCCATGGTTAATTTTGCCAGGTATGTGATTTTTTTGGCAGAATAATCAGACTCATTAAAAGCACATACCCAAGGATGCAATCAAGCATTTCTGATACTGTGATCATTGGAAATGATGGAAAACTTTTTCTTTATTATCCAGTCTTGATGGAATGTGTTCATTTTGTTTTCAAACTTATCTGTTGTAATGTGAAAAGTGGCTCAGTGCTCAACACTGTGTACTTTGCAGCATCATCTGCTTAGAGTGTTCTTCAAAGAAAAAATTTTTTAAAAAAAACCTGTCCTCCAAATTTTATTCATTTTAAAGTGCAGTCAGGTTTCTATTGCTCTTTGGAAATAAGGTCCTCTAATGCTTTCTGTTAGATTATTTCTTTATTTGTTCTTTCCACAGTGGCAGTGGACACAATTGGGGTTGGGCATCTGGGGGATGTTCCATTTTAGCAGAGTTTGGCACCCTGCATCTGGAGTTTGTTTATTTGTCAAAGATCACAGGGGACCCAATCTATGCCAAAAAGGTGAGAATGAAGTTTTGGGAAGTACATCAATGAACAAATAAACAAATGGAGAGAGTAAATAACAAAAAAACAAAAAAAACAAAAAAACAAAAACAATTGAATGAATAGCCAAATAAAATAATTATGTCTTGATTGAAATTGGTCTATAATGAAACCATATACATTAGTAGCAGAAAAAGAGAACACATTTTGAGGAGACCAGAAAGAAACTATTAAACATATCCAAAATTTATCCGTTGTTGAATGCCTTAATTAAAATACTCCATGTGTCTAAAATACTTTGTGCAAAGAACTCTTTTAGTAAAATGCCACAAACTTGGAATCTGTACAATTTTAGTATAAATGGTTTTGTGTACATCTTTATAGCTTATCTATTCATTTTTTATATCACTCATGTACTTGTTGTATATTTAGGAATCAGTTTATTTAAACCATAAGTCCTCAATGGTAAAACCTTGTCTCTCCTTTACAACATCCATCTTACTCGTAAATATAATTGTTAACTAGTGAAAATAGTTTACAGCTGGCCTGTGTTTCTGGTCCAGGTTTACAGAGTACGAGAAGTCCTTGATCAAATAAACAAGCCCAATGGATTGTATCCCAACTACTTAAACCCCAGAAGTGGAGTTTGGGGCTCGCGTAAGCTGTTTTGTATTTTTTTTTAACACTGTTTTTTTTTAACCCCATTTTCAATTTACTAAAAATAATTATGAACATTATTTTAGAGGACCAGTTGTAATCAATTATGTCTTTCATTCATATAAGCTGCATCAAAGTGAAGTATTTATCATCATAACAGCCTCACATTTCCCCTTTTAAGACTCAAGAAACAAGAAACTAGTTCACTAGTCTTTAAGGAGAACCACCTTGAAAAAGAGTTGAGAGTAGGGTAGTAAGACAGAGTCCAGGACTGAGGCAGCATCAAACCATTTGCTTTAAATAACTTCTCTATTTATATCTTAGTAGATGTTTTGGTGTGTAGTATTGCTGAGTATTTTTACAAGTTGTGTTGTATTTTGACAAGCCTGTAGGACGAGTCAAATACAAACAGTGAGTGAAAATACTCAACAATACTACACACCAAACTACTAATAAGTTTTAAATTTTTTATTATTTAACTGCTTTTTTCTGCAAAGTCTTTCTGCTCACTTCTCATAAATATGGAAAAGCAAAGTGAACAGAGAAGCGTGATGCACGCAGCCTATTGGTTTAATAGGTTTTTTACAGTACAAAATAACCAACTGTACAATATTGCAGGATATTTGTACCCTATTCACACATTATATGTAATCTTCTTTGTACAGTTGGATTATAATACTGGGTTATTTCCAGCCACAGAATTTTATTGAATATGCCACATTCCCTTTTAAACAACAGAGCATGTTTCATTGGGTGCATTGGGAGACAGTTTTTATGAATACTTAATCAAGTCATGGGTGATGAGTGGAAAAACAGACAATGTGGCTAGGCGGATGTACGACAAAGCTGTGGAGGTTGGTAACCTATATTTTGCATCTTGTTTTACAGTTAATTTTATGGTACAATCTACCTCACCTACAATGTATCCAGTGTACATGTATAGGTCACTAATTCCTCCTTCATCCTTTATGCTTAAGTTCATTGGCAAAGCAGGGCTATCAATAAATTTTGAAGCAGACTGTAAAAACTGCAAAGGAGGCAGCTAAATTAAATGGAATATTGTTTTTTGCTCCAATATTGAAAAAAAAATGAAGCAATTTCTCTTGACTCAGAGGGCAAATTTTATTGATAATTTGCTCATATTGAAACCCCTAGTAAAGGGTTACATGTTTCAAGCCAGATAGCCAGTCACTTGCAGATTTTATCCCAGAATCTTTTACCCCTGGCAGTTTGTTGTACCCACTTATACCTGTGGAAGGAGAGAGAGGCTCTGTCACAGTAAAGTGTTCTATCCATTCACTCTCTACACTCTAAGATCAGAGTGCATATTCCCCAACACTGTTTTCTAGACATTTCTAATGGTACTGAAGAGGAGAATTTGTAGAACAATGATGAGCTTTTTCAGTTGGAGATCATTTCCTTTATCCTCTTGACTGTAACATTTGATTCAGAAGTGATATTGTAAGGAGAAATTAGATGCTTGTCACTTTTCAGTAGGGATTGAATGGTTAACATAATGTTCTGACTGTGCCAGACCTTGTGTTTGAAAGTGCCCCATAACAGCGAGGCTAAAAATTCTCCTAGACAAAATAGTTTTGATGATGTCTATTTTGTCCTTTTTTTACTTTTTTAGGCCATAGAAAGAATGTTGGTTCAAAAGTCACAGCCTTCCAACCTTACATACATTGCAGAGTACAAGTTTGGCAGGCTGGAACACAAAATGGATCACTTGGTGAGAGTCAGATTAAAGCTCTCCAAGAGTCATCTTCGTTGTTGTTTATTTTTAAATAAAAAGCTGAACATTGTTTCCTCAGTAGTCATTTAGTAATGAGATTGTCCAGGTGACAGAAGTCCTTTCTAGGCCTTTTTGGAGAACAAGAGTGGGAGTTCTCAACTTAATCCAAGTGACAACTTCTACTCAGCTTGTCAAAATATCTTTCACTACCACCAATAGTGGTGCATGTCAGGACTACTACTACTACTTGCTTGCACAATCATATTACACAAGGGACACTTATTCTCAGGTTTAAACAGTTACCTTTTACCATATTGTTCCATCATAGTGATCAAGCTTAAGTAAGGTTTTGACAATTAGCAAAACATCATGATTTTTCATTTGATTTAAGGCTTGTTTTACTGCTGGGATGTTTGCTCTTGGAGCTAAAGGTTCTAGAAGTGAGAAACATTTCATCAACCTTGGTGCAGAACTTGCTAACACATGTCATGAATCTTACCGCAAAACAGGTAATCCAGTAATGCTGCTATTGGCTTAAGGTATGCCTTGTTAAAATAGAGCATTTCCTAAGCAAAGAGGTCAAAAATTTGATCTTAAATCATATTTTGAAAGGGCAATTAAAATTTTTTATTCTTGAATTATTTTCAACAGTGTTACCATTTTATCATAGTAAGTAATTGTACTGACAAATTCAAGTTAAGGAGTAGCTCATACATCAGTAGGTTATGGAAGGTCATAAAAAAACAATCTATAGCATTTCTTAAAACTTTCCTTAAACCGTGTAACAAGAAGTAACAGAATCAAATGATCATTTTGACATTATTTTTAAAACAAATTTTGTATTGTAAGTCACTGGAAATATTTTGATAGTCCCAGAGGAGGTAATAGAGAGTCATGGAATTTTGTAGCGTGAGAGTGGAAGAATTCTGATCAGAGAAAGAGGGCAAATCAACAAGAAAATCAGCCCCATATTGTGCCATTTTCAGCAATGAAACCTAGATCACAGTTGGGAATGTAATTTCTCTCACTTCTGCAGTTTATCTGTAACTGTCAAGGGTGTGAGCCATGTCAAAACATTTTCTGTAGTGGATGATGAGGCCTCAAGGCACTCTATTTTTTTATTACAAGCTTTCACCCAAGCTATGTTATCATATCCTTTAACTTAAAATAAAAAAAGAAATACAGTAGCTCAAGCCCTCAATCAAATTGTCCATTGAATCAACATGTTACTGAAGGATAACTTTAAATGTTTTTTTCTGTAGTCAGATAAATAGTGGCCAGAAAATTCTAGTCAAATTTAGAACATGATGTAAACCTTCCAATTCATTTGTATAGCTACTGGTATTGGCCCAGAAGCCTTCAGGTTTGAGGGACCTCATGAGGCAGTTGGTATTCGCGTGAATGAGAGATACTACATTCTTCGACCAGAAGTGATTGAAGGATACTTCTACATGTGGCGGTTTACTCATGAGCCTAAGTATCGTGAATGGGCCTGGGAGGCTGCTCAGGTTAATAATTAATTTTTTTAAACATTGTTTATCTCACCAGAATTACCAGGATAGCTAAAGGAATGTTGGAGAAATTTTTTTTCATTGTCAGGGAAAAGTTAGGAATCTTAAAAAGGCCAGAGACTTGTCGTGAAAAAGCAATAATTGGTTTTAATACTTTGCCAATTGCCTGTGTAGATTAAATATGCTTCTAGTTTGTGTTCCTTCAATCAACAGTTTGATTCAGAAGGACTGTTTTGTCAACTCTTTTTTGTCTTTTTCACATTTTATTTTTCCCCTTTTTCTCATCCAGTTGGTTCAAAGTCCAAAATATGTTTTGAAATCAGTTAAAATTTAGGAAATTGAAAATAAAACTGCTATTTTAACAGGTGGCAACTTTCCAGAAAGATGTATAAAGTGGTTGTTCTTACTCCTAGTCTAAGTAGCTTTGATATCCATGAAAAACCAATAGATTTGTTCAATAGGTTTGTGGACAAGTCATCCATCAGTTGTCGGTAATTTAACATCTGCATTTGATTGTTAAAAACAAAGACACTTGGTAATTTTATATTACTTTGTTGTTATCATTTTCTAGAACATTGAAAAGTTCTGTCGTGTTGAAGCAGGCTATAGTGGCATACGGGATGTAGCCTCCACAGCAGTGTCACATGATGATGTCCAACAGAGTTTTTTCTTGGCAGAAACTCTGAAGTATTTGTATTTGATATTTTCTGATGACAGCCTTTTGCCTCTGGACCAATGGGTGTTCAACACAGAGGCCCACCCACTCCCTGTTATAGGAAAAATGCAGAATAGATAGTTAAAGCTAATATCTTTTAAAATGTAATGGAGAAGTATTCTCTAGAAACATTTTTAAATTTAATGGAGAAGTATTCTCTAGAAACCATACAGTATTACCTCTGCCACTGAAAATTGCATCATTATCGAATCATATCAGTATTCATGGCTTCAGCTTTGAGAGACATTTTTAATTTGATGTATTACCACCTTCAGTTACCTCTTCTCCCAGTTTGTCTTCCGTCAAAAGAAAGTTTCATGATTTTTTTTCTGTTGTTAATCAAAGTGTAAAAATTCAAACATAAAAAGGACAACAACCAAACATGATTTATATTTCATTGGTAATTTAGAAGTCATTGAGGGCACCTTTTAATGTAAGCTGTATGATTTCTTTAGCTCTCCCTAGCATTTAATTTTTATTTTAAAACAATTCTTTGTGAAGTTTATGGTGGTGGATAGACTTGAAATTGAAATAGCCAGTGAACTAAAAAAAATGTCTTTCATATGCTTTTGAATGGCAGAGTGGTTTCTGGAGTATACTTACACCTTTAAATGGCATACTCAGAATTTGAAAATAGGAACAGCACATGTACAAAGTAGTTTAAATTTTTCCAAGTTTTTGTAGAGCTAGTAATATTTGCATGATTTGTATATCTGAAGATCTTTTCAATGACTTCCAGCACTTGAGGGTTGAAAGTAGGTAGAATTACAGTCCTCTGACAAAGTAACTCTCTAATCAATTGCAAAGGAGTGCTGTACAGCTTTTACTCATTTATAATGGATAAATTAACTCATTAAGAAACAACCTTATAAGTAAGTTTGTTTATGTCAAGAAACTGTGATGTTGTCAACTTCTACTCTAATTCTCTTATTAATCCAGTTGAAAAGTTGAAGAAAGAAATATAATTTTTCATTGTAAATACTAGGTGTTCAGACACCTGAATTGACAGAAACTAAAATTTTTGTAAGTGCACTATTTACTCAGTGTTGTTTGAGGTTTTGTTTTTGTTTTTCCAAATAATTTGGAAAGAAATTGGCTCTCTTTTGGTGCATAAATTTAGGAAAAAACCTCCTCAAGCATCACTGGGTAAACTGAATTTTTATGTTGGAGGTGAGATCATATTTCCTGAAAACAACGGTAAGATCACTGGAAAGTTATTAACACTAGTTTAGAACATGAGGGATATCAAGCATGAGGGATATCAAACTTAACAACAGCAGTTGTGTTCCCAGCTATTCAACTGTTCATGGTGTAATTCTAAAAGTCACCCATTTCTTTTACAGGTGATTGTTCAATTTTTTTTCTTTGGTTTCATTATTTCTTTTTCAAGTTCCTTGCTATGGTTAAATGGTCAAAGTTTATTGTGTGAGGCTGCAAACTATTAGATATTCAGCAATACAGCCACAAATCCTTTATCAGCATCAAATTTGATCAGAGGTTCTAAGCAAAAGCATAAGAATGTGGACACATGCAGCAGCACACAAATCTATTTGACAAACAGAAATATTTTGGAAACTTGGGTCTGTACTAAAGATAAAGAAAATAGGCTTTGGCAAAAGCACAACACTATATGTAGGTGCTTGTGATTTTCTAACAATTTAAGTTTTCCTTTACTTGTATTTTACATTTACTTTTTTCTTCTTTTCAATCACACCCTAATTTTGACCCTAACCATTCCTTTCAGTAGTCTAATTTTTTTACATTTTCATACTTTTGCTTTCTTATACTGCACACAAATTTCACATTACATATGGAACCAATTGACACTTTGCCCTTGCAATGCAGTGCAATATATTTACGGTTTGTGCCCATATAATAAGGGTAATAAAATAATAGTAATGGTGGGCTGGCACAACAAAGGAGTTAGAATTACTTTTATTGTGATAATCTACAACCATGTTGCTCTACAGCTTTTAATTTCAATGCAATAAATGTACGATCTTCTTCCAGGTACTTGCATTCTAGGAGCATGAAGGGAAATTTGAGATGGGAAATTTCCATCACTACCTCACAAAACCCCACTTAACTCCATAGAGCAGTAACTGGCAATCCTTCCCACCCATCAACTCGTATAATTATTTGAGTGAAATGCCAGTTTGATGCTGATAATTCAGAGAATTACACATTGTAAAGGGATTTTAGAAAGTATCGATCAGACATTAAGGGTATCAACCCCAAAGAAGTCCCTGTCAGATTCCCTTCCCCCCTTAAAAAAAAATAGACTAGAAATTTCAATTTCCTTCCTGCAAATGCTGTTCAAGTCACACTATGGTGGCTATTTTTTAATATTTATCCTAATAAATGGTTATTAATGATTAATTTGAGAATAATTTTTGAAGATTTTCAAGTGGGTATTATTGTGAACATGCTGTTTTAGCCCTCAATGTATTTGTAGCTCACTTATTCCCTTGATTTGTCAAAACTTCAGATTTGACACAAGAAAATGATGCTCAACATTATATATACCATTATCTTTTAGAGTCATTACCGGTTAAATATGAAAATCAGTCAAATTTTGAAAGCATGGTTACTAGGCAGTGTTATATTTTCCACATACCAAGTACTTATGTTTGTGTATATTGTCACTATAATCATTGTTTTTGGGGCACGAATTATGTATGACGTCTGTATCTCTGTTATGTCAAAGGTGGTGTCCATTCTCCACAACTTTTATTGAATTCTAGGAAATATTAAGGATTTGAAACACATCACCAGAATGTTTTGAAACTTTAATCATCTGCCACAGAAGAAATTTAGAGAAGACATCAGGACAATTCAATGCCAAAACACCATTTTACCTGATCAGTTACCAAATAAAGTCCATTCAATTTACACATTGTTTGGGATGGTAAAGAGGGCTACAAAACCCTTTACAGTCTCTCCTCTTCTTACTGTTCTCTTCTTTTTTCATGTTTTTATCTGTTGGACTGGATTTCAAACTTACAGGAAGACATTTTGCACTCCCTAGGGAAAGACAGAAATGCTCCTATCCAAGAATACTCCGAAAACTGAATGGAACAAAGCTCCCCAAAGATGACTTATGCACTTGTAGGCTTTATGAGAAATTTAGCAATTTGCAACCTTCACATAAAGTTGAGAAGAAACCTAAAATTTCATTAAAGCAAAAAGGGAAAGTGTGAGACAGGATTTAGAGTTTTTAATTTTCATGACCAATGGAAATACGAAATTAAAACCCTGAAACTGCACAGTTTTTGCTTTTCATAATATGTGAACCTTAAAGTTGTTTTATCTGATTTTTTTGTAATGCATAATTTCTGTTTTTCAATGTGCATAATACACAAGCAGGGCCCCCCTTACACCTCTCAGCAAAGGACTGATATCTCAATGGTTCTCTTAACTTTGGGATAGTCATAACACAGTTGATAGTCAGTACTTACAGTGACTCTTGCATCACAAAGTTCAACACCACTACATATATATATATATGTATAGCTGTTTCTAGTAAACGTCACTGTGAGTGCAAGGAATAGCCAGTTTGATGAATATATTTATCTATTAAAATTCATTGATGACTGGATACCCAAATTGCACGCACTTTTGTCCTTTTTTCCAACAACCTTTTGTGAGACGTGTATTTCCGTGGCTGTGAATAGCTGATGATGGTCATTAAATTAACAAAATGTTTTAATCTCTCTTCACATTCCTCTGCCAACAATTTGTGCCAAGTGCTGCAAGCCAGAGTAAAAAGGACACAAGACCACAAAGTCATTTGCTTCCAAGTTCACTTGTATCCATTTTGATGGCATCTAAATGTATATTTGCATCACAAAGCTTCTCACTTTGAAGGGTGAGCATAATCTTTGTCAAACTCCTCTCTTGATATGATCATACTGCCATACCGCACTCCAACAAGGCGTCGTTTTGCTTTCTTGGTAAGATCTTTATAGATTGTCAACACCTTGAATCGTGACATAACCACTTTGTCCTTTTCTTTTGATCTTGTGAGATCAATTTCATCTCCCTCATTAACCTATTGGGAAAATGCATCTTTAGTAATTTGACCCCTAAGAGTGACTTTCATTTTCCATTTAAATTCTCCTTACAATATCACCCCTGAATCAATCATTCAAGTAATGAGAATAAAGAAAATGATCACTAACTAAAAAAGTTTCTGATTGTCAAACAAATCTCCTCGCCAGCATCACAGGAAATGTAAAGGGAACAGTAAGGAGAATATGCATACTGATGTCAGGGTGTAAAAGCTAAAAATATGTGATCCTCCAGCTCATATCTCTTGCCACCTGGTTCTAAGTAGAACCCAAGGGAACCTCACAAGTGTCCATTTTAATAAATAGTTATATTAATTTTGTAATTAAAAGGTGCCTAATAAACAGGGTTCTGCTCAACACAGGTTTCATTATGAAAAATAATCCACATGTAATGAAAATAGTAAGTTGCTTGATTAACTCAACAAAATATTTCCTTCAATCTTTTACATCTAGGGAAGATCAGATCTAAGGTAACAAAGCCTCCATATGTAAAACAAGCTCCGTTAAAATAGTGAAAAAAAGAACCTAGTGTATAAGATCTGGAACAAAAACAAGCAATGGAACAAAAACAAGCAATGTCGATGTTTGAATCACCTGGTAGTTGCCATTTTCAATTGCAAGACCTATGGAGTCCCAAGGAGATCTTGAAGATAATAGCAGTAACCCCAAAGCATTGGAAGATGCAACATGACCATGCACAAAAAAATTCCAGTTTCAAAACAACCAATATCTGTTTGGCTTTTTTTAGTCATATTTAAAACTTCATTCCAGTTTAAGCCAAAAAATTTGTACTTTTAAGGTTTATTATCAATATTGATGGGAACAATTACATACACTGTGGTCATGGGTCAGCAAAGATTGTGCAAGCCTAGTTTCCCATAACCTCTTGACCACATCTTATTTTCTGTGGTATGAAGCAACTAGGAGTTAAGTACTCCATCCACCTGAATGAGAGGTTTGTCCCCCCCCCCCTCTTGCCCCATTTCAATTCACACAGCAACTAGGGGTGTGAGATGTCTTACACAGCATAATGACCCAACCAAGACCACTAGTCCGGTCCTAAAACACTATCCACACAGTTAATATGAGAAATATGTGGTGACGTGATTGGAAAATGTTAAAATGTACTTACTAAGTCAGACTGGCTTGTGTTGAGTTTGTTGACAAAAACGTCTTTGGAAGCAATGAGGTTTTTTATTTTGCTGCAGATGATTCAAATAAGAGGAAAGATAATTCTTTTTGTCAAAACAATATTTATAATTAAGTTTATTCTTCTGTGCATTGTACTGTAATCTACTAGCTATGCACGGTATTATGCATTTATTTCAATGGCACATCCCGAGTGAATGAGAAGGAGTAACTTAGCTTTAAATCATAATCAAATAAAATTTCCTTAACACAAATGTGAATGTCACGCTAAATATCACCTTACTTTCTTCCAATACCAAAGCCACTAGCTGCAACACGATCCACTCGTAAACATGCAAGAACCAAATCAAGTTCTTTTCCGTGTGAATCAGATCCTAAACGATCAGAACTTCTTTCTTTCCCTTCATCCACGTTACCACCAGCTATGGAACAAAAGTACTGTTTTGGGAAGCGAATTACAAGAGCTTTAAACAAGTCAGAACTTCTACGATGAAAAATCGACATAGCGACCGCCATGTTACATTCTTTCGCGGTGTCCTCTGTCTGTCTGTTCGAACATGTCACGAAATCGTGACACGAGTTATTTAGATAGTCACGCAAGATACCTAACGCGCTATGGAAGCAATCAGCTCAGTTCCTGCAAAAGCGCCGCTTTTTTAAGCTTTATTCGCTGGTTTCGCGTCGTAAACTCGTTGGAATCCCTACCCGTACATTTATCAGGAACCAGATTCGTAAATGAACACATGGAAGTAGTGAACTAAGACATCATAACGATATCAGAACAATAAATAATCACTTGAATCAGAAGCCTGCTCCCCTACCTCCCCCCCACCAAATAGAAAAAACAACGACAACCGCTGGCTACGCAGGCCATGAGACTGAGACCTACAACCATTATGAGTTGGAAATCAAAATGTATTAGTACCCTCGAAAATAACACAGTTCTGGACTTTCAAGGAAAGTCAGCGTGTTCTTTTGACAGTAAAACGATTGTCAGTCCACATCACAATAAAATTCTTTATTTGTTTCCCGAAAAAGAATAGTGCTGTGAACTTGCTAAGCGTACCTTTTATGTTACAAAAATACACACATACTTAACTTATGTTAAATCACGTGAAATCACAATGCAAAAGCAGGGCTCAGAATCGAAGAACGCTTGATCATTCATTTGACAATGAGTTTTAAAATCAAGTATTTAAGCCTTCCAGTTGAAAATTAGTGTAGCTCGAAATTAATGAAAATGAAAAATCAGAACGAATCGGCAAGAAAAACCATTTGTCATGCTTTACGACACAAAAAGCCGAAGAGAAGGTTCTAAGATCGATTGCCGCGAATTTAAATTTAGAACAATTGGCAGAAGCATGTTAATGTTTCATTTACTATCTTAATAGGAACTTGGATTTAAACTTATTCAAATGTACACTTAGGCTAATTTTCTTTTACACAAAGGATATCTCGTTTTTAAAATTCGATGATGTAGCCTATAATATTTATAACGACTGTTACAACTTGTAAACTTGACAACTGATCTTCAATTTCAACTGATTTACTGGCCTTTAAACCCGTGATTAACGTGATTTCTGATCAGCCAAATAAAAGGAAGAGCCACAATGAACACCTTATTGAGTGTTTGTTATAAAAATAAACTCCTCACGAATTTACAGCAAATTCTCTACGCGATCATCACGAGATAAAAATCACTAGGAAGCGAACTTTCCATTTTTTTTTCTAAAAATACTCCATAAACAAATAACCTTAGAACTTTGTGGAAGTTTCAGACATAGTTTCCTCGCTCAAAAAAGTATCAGATGTGTCTTTCTTGCTCTCCTGCACCTCTGTAACGGGATCTTGCTCTGCACTTGGATCCCTCTCTACTTGCACATGCGCTGACGACTCTCCAATCTCTGTACTTTCGCTGCCATGCTTCCCTGCTTCACCTGTTCCCTCTTTCCCACTTTCGTCGTTTGCTTTGAGCGGTTGTTGCTCGTCAACCTTGCCATCCAGTACCTTTTCTTGCTCGGTGAGCTCGAAACCTTCGTTGGAAGACGCACTTCCCAAATCTCTGCTTCTGTTAGGTCCTTCCGCCACCCCTTTGCCGCAGCTCTCCCCGTCAACAGCCTCAGACATGATTTCCTCGCTCAAAAATGTCTCAGATGTGTCTTTCTTGCTCTCCTGCACCTCTGTAACGGGATCTTGCTCTGCACTTGGATCCCTCTCTACTTGCACATGCGCTGACGACTCTCCAGTCTCTGTACTTTCGCTGCCATGCTTCCCTGCTTCACCTGTTCCCTCTTTCCCACTTTCGTCGTTTGCTTTGAGCGGTTGTTGCTCGTCAACCTTGCCATCCAGTACCTTTTCTTGCTCGGTGAGCTCGAAACCTTCGTTGGAAGACGCACTTCCCAAATCTCTGCTTCTGTTAGGTCCTTCCGCCACCCCTTTGCCGCAGCTCTCCCCGTCAACAGCCTCAGACATGATTTCCTCGCTCAAAAATGTCTCAGATGTGTCTTTCTTGCTCTCCTGCACCTCTGTAACGGGATCTTGCTCTGCACTTGGATCCCTCTCTACTTGCACATGCGCTGACGACTCTCCAGTCTCTGTACTTTCGCTGCCATGCTTCCCTGCTTCACCTGTTCCCTCTTTCCCACTTTCGTCGTTTGCTTTGAGCGGTTGTTGCTCGTCAACCTTGTTATCCAGTACCTTTTCTTGCTCGGTGAGCTCGAAACCTTCGTTGGAAGACGCACTTCCCAAATCTCTGCTTCTGTTAAGTCCTTCCGCCACCCCTTTGCCGCAGCTCTCCCCGTCAACAGCCTCGTTTTCGGGGGCGACGTCCTCAGGTAAGCTCTCCACGCTCACACGCGTCCTGAGTGGCCTGGTAACAGCTGGCCTCCAACAGAAGAGAGACAGATAGACAGGAAGAATGCACAAACCGTGGAGAAGACCGAACAAGACGATCCCAAGGAACATCCGAAAGAATATTCGGAAAATTTCCGACGCCGCAAACGCCAGGACTATCATACCAAGGAAAGTGCTGAAACCTACGGGGGAAAAAGTATTTTTAAGAAACACTATTGTTGTTTTCCTCTAAACCCTTGAGGGCTTATATTTAATTTAACAGAGAAACAGATGATTAAGCGAGTTATGAAGTGTCGGCGCAATACAATTTCGCTATTGATCTTCTAAACTTAGCTTCATATTCTCTGATAATTTGGATCATTTATATAGCCCAAATAGTGAAAGATTAAAGTCAACTTTTGGACTGATGCATCTAATCTTGAGAGTGAAAAAATTGTCTACAAATTATCGCAAGTAGAGAAAGTATTAAAATTTCTGTCTTCATTAGAATTACTTTGTGCGTTGGAATAATGGTATCTCTGTGCATAGATAAAGTTACTTTCCTTCATATCATGACTAAGAAAACCCTTGCTAAACGTATCCTATATTATGTTACTGAACTCTATACTAAAGAGAGCAAATTTTTTGTACATACATTGAGTTACTTTCCTCCATAATGTGACTGAGACAAACCGTGTAAAACGAATTCTATGTTTTGTTAGTGAGCTTTAAACTAAAGAGAGCAATTAAAGATTCGAGATTAATCTGGAATTGTCGTTGTATTGTGCTACTTATCTCGCCGTGATTGAATTTGATAACTTACACCGCCTAACTGTCATATCAAATACAACCAAAAACCAGTCTTAATCTTCACGCGCTTGAGGTCGGTTACTTGTACTAACTTAGAGTTCTAATTGATTCCTTTTCATGTGAACTTGATTTCGTAATCGGCCGCTGTGATTATGTTTGTTTTGGCCATGAGAAACTCAATCGAAAAGCGTGCTATCAAGTTTTAAAGAGATAGCACAGTAAGTATCGAACCAGACTGACCTCCCATGAATACACTTGCACCCAGTGTGCTCAAAGCGTCCACGACACGTTCATTGGCTGTTTCCTTGTCGGACATAACATACGCATGCGCTATGTGGGCGCTGTAGTCCACTGCGAAACCAATAGCCATAACAAGATTGATCATCGAAACAGAATTCAAGGAAACATCCCAGAGGACCATCAAACCGAACAGCTCAAGGACCAGTGCCACAAAATTGAACACCACAAGGATAGTCACAGTGCAGTCCAACAAGAAGGGGCTCGTGATAACCAAAACAGCTAGGGCCGCGATCAAAAGATTCGTCAAGGTCTCCCTTGAGATTATAGCGTATTGTTCGAAGAAGATAAAGGGTCGGGCGATTGGGAAAGCATCCAGCTTTGATTTATCCGAGAGATCTTGGCGAAGGGTTAGCATAGCATTTTTTTGATCTGTTGAACTAGTTGTGTCCTTCATGACACCTATAATGCGCGACGCTTTAATCGTGTTATCATCAGAAAACTTCAAATCTTGTTTAAAGTAAGAAAATTGTCCAATGTTAAGGAATTTCTTTAACTCTTGTGTAAAATTCGACCCCTCGATGTTCTTCTTGTAAGCTTGAGCGTATTTGGAAAAGGTATCGATCCAGGACAAATTGGTGTTCTCGTAATATTTATTAGAGGTGACAATGTTTGCCAAGTTCTTTAGGTCATCCTGGACTGAACTTTCTCCATAATCAACATCGCCCGTTACAACAACGCTGACAGGAATAGTTGATTTGAAATACTGTTCGTGTGCACTCAGAAACTTCTTCAGGTATGAATCATCTTTGGCTAAGATCCGTCTGTCAAAGTTTTCATCTATCACTGTGGCTCCGTATATTCCAGCAGCGAGAGACGCAAGCGAAAAGATGATCACCACAACTTTAGTCGCCGGATGGGTCAAAAACTTTGCCCAGGCGTTCATCAACTTGTTTGAAACCTGGGGACGAGGCTCGTCCCACGCTGGCTCGTTCTCTTTTGGTGGAGGTGCCCGGCAGAATGGTAAACAGTCGCGGCGACCTGCTTTGATTCTCCTGACATCATATGACATAATGGCGACAAAATACGTGACAATCATCAAGTAAGAGAAAGTTACTGTTAGTGCCGCGTAAACGCAGAAGTACCTGTTGATCAACGAGAACAGGCAACACATCACCACAAATATTCTCATTGGTCTTCGCATTTTTTTTCAAACGTGTTCCCTTATGCTACTTTAACGAGGATGTTTACTTGTTGCCCTTTTTTAGGAGGTCAGCAATTGCGTTGATTATGTTTTGATGTGTTATTTGAGAAACAAGATCTACTTGATGGACGACAATGCCTGTTAATTGCTTCTCTGGTCTTCCTAAGCATTTAGAGATCGCAAAAATAAAAAGAAACTTTTCAGGCCGAAATTCAGAATAAGATTGGAAAATTTCAGATAGCATAATGGCTGATGTCTTCAATTGGGTGTCAAAAAAATCTGGGATTGCTTTGTTTTTGCTTTACTTTATTCTGCGATTGCTCCAGAAAACTCGCACCACTCTTTCAACCAATCAGATGAAAAACCAATCACCATTTGGTCGCTTCCATTTTGCTTGTTTTACTTTCAGTCCTACTTAAGTATTTAAGGTATCTTGCTTTCTTCTGATTGGCTGTTTTGATTCTAAAAGCATTCCATCATGAAAAGACTTAAAGCAGATCTAATTCTTACTCATATTCACATCTTACCTTATCGCCGGAAAGGAAGTAGAAGTACTGACTGCAAATGCTACCAAATCTGTTACCGTTGTCATGGTAATAGTAGCACCAGATCGGGCCATGACCTCTTTAACCGTCTCAATAACTGTAAGAGATTTCTGCTGCCGATCGAGTTCGTCCACCAGTATGAACATATCGTCGATTCCGATACCGAGGATCAAGAACGGAAGTACTCCGACCATACTCACGAAAGGCACTCGGCACCACATAGCTAAGCCAAACCCAGCTAGTATCCCGAGAGCCACAGCGAAAACACCTGCGTTGGCGAGCAGAGAATGACCGGTCAGCGGATTTAAGAATTTTCCCAGCATGACACAAGCAAACGTTATCATGAGCGTGAACGTGATTGACACAAGAGTGATGTCAGAACCGGAACTCTCAGAAATGGCATCATCCAGACTCCGCTCGCTCGAATAATAAACTTTAAAGCACGATAGAGTATCCGCTAACGAGGTCATTTTATCAATAAACGTTTTTTCCCATTCAAGAACTTCTGTGTTCGCCTCTTCCTTGCTCGGATCGCGAAGAAAGTAAACCATCTGTAGAGCCTTTGCGCCAGTGACGTTGCCACTTTCTTTAGTGACGTCACCAAACATGCGACCGAAGTTGTACTGATAAGGACGGCCATTGCGCATGACAGTAAGGTTAGGATTCGTTATATTAGCTTGAATTTGTGAGTCTGAAACGTTCAGTTCCCTTTCATTGAACTGAAACACCTCTAAGGGGTTTATCATCATGCATTTTTCTGCCGATTCAGCCACATCGCCAGACAAGGTTGCGCAAAGTTTTGAATACGATGTTAACTTCACAACTTCCTCATGGGCCTGTAGAGCCTGTTTTAGGCAATCTCTATTGAGAACATTTCGCGAATCAGGCGCGCTCACTAAAAGTACGATTTCCTCGCGAACCTTTAGTCTAAAATACTCCTCGGCTAGGTCCAAGTCTTTCACAGCCTGGCTGTCTTGAGGAATAAACAGTTTCACCGTTCTAATTTCCACGTTAAGCCAAACAAATCCCACGGAACAAATACTGACGAAAACGAGGCATACTGGGATAACAAAGAGAGGATACTTGGCAATTCCTTCGCCAAAACAACCGAAAAAGATCTCCAGGCGACGTACAAACCAGCTGCAAAACGACGACCACAGCACACACGGACTGTAGCGGTGTTCACAACAACAACTAAAAGAGAGAGGAATATTTTAAAAGAGTAGCCCGGTACAGAAAGTGGCCTAGTTTCTGTGGGAGATGCAGTGCCTACATGGTTTGTGTTCCCTGACTCATTTGTATTGAGCTTTTTGACACTTAACCCTAATGCTACCTCTCTCTCTCTTCATCGGTAAAATGGTTACCAGAAAAATAGACAACGAGCAATCCCTCTTTTTCGGAGAAGTCCGTTGGGCGAGTTAAAAAAAAAATCAGTGAAAACAAAAAAAAATTGATGTCTGCGCGCCGCGCTAGACTCTGTGGGTGAGGCGCACGAAAAGTAGAGTTCCACACAGCGTGCCAACACCAGGCTTTTTTTTTTTTTTTTTTTTTTTCACAGATTTTTTTTGACTCGTGCAACGAACTCCGCCGAGAAGAAGAGAACACTCGTTTTCTACCAGAAAACTTGAGAGTTGGGAAAACCTGCTAAAATGACGAGATACCGATGGGGTAATGTGCAATAGACTAACAATTCATCCAGACGGACTAACAATACTATTATTCCGTACATGTAGGGACTTTAGGGATCAGTTGGTGTGCCCTAGTAAGTTTGCTTGCAGACATATTACATTGCACTGTAGTTTAAGTGAAGGTGAAGTAGTAAACAGAGGAAAACTTCGATGTCAAAGACACGCACCAAGTTGACTCTTCATCGTCGTTTGCCATTTCTGCGGCATTCGATGCGAAAGCTACGGGGCGCACTCTTCTTCTATCCAATTTGGCAAGGAGACTGGTACCACATCACCTGTTGAGAAATCAAACATGTTACTTTCATAATTTTACACTTGCTGAACTACCCATAACCTACAAGACAGCTGACAGCGAACGAGCTTGTCTATGGTCTGCATTTTTTTTCCTGTTGTTTCACTCTATGTATGTGGAGAGAGTTGATCACATTATTTAATTTAAATAATGGATCATTACTTACATAAACGTTTATTATAGCCCATTAAACCTTCATTAGGGGCCTGTTTCTCGAAAGTCCCGGTAACTAAACTAGCGCGAAACCATATTGTAAAATCAAAATTTAAACAACGGATAAGCAGCTCCTGGCACCCTAACCAGTCCATATTTTCTTTAGCTGATTTTTTTTGTTGTTGTTGTTTTTTTTTTGTATCATTTTGAAAACTTTTTAAACCCCTACCTAAAATGAAAATTGACAAGACTTTCGAGGACCGTGTGTGGGGGAGGGGTAGTGGGACATTGGTTTACCAGGTTTTCTCGAACGAAAAACCCTCTAAAATTGACGTTTCGAAAAAGAAACCAAAAATTGCGTATTGTTAATTCATGTCTGGGCTAAAAGTTTCTGTCCGTTTCATGTAGCAAATACGAAACCTGATTAAGATACGAGATAGTTTTCATCCGTACTGAGATGCGAAAATAAAGATTTGTCCCATCTCTAATTTTAAAAGACAAGTTTTTTTCCATAACACTTTGACGTCACTCGAACCGGCAATATTTAGACTGGTGTGAAGTGACTGTCAGCTTCGTGCAATATATTTGTAGTTTCCAATTTCAGTTTATTTCACTTGCAATAACTTGACGTAGATCGGTCGCAAACTTGTATGGCCGACCGTATTGACATGAAATTTCGGATTATGTCTTCATGAAATGTTGTTTTTATGGCTGCCCTATTTTTTTTTTCAAATATAGCTCTTTTGAAGAAAAACTGATAATGAAAAACGTAGAAACCGCTTTTATCTGCATTAAAGGCGGCAACCAAAGGTACTTCAAAGGAGTTTCTGAGGACAATTTACATAAGCTAGTCTCTAAGGAAACGGTATTTATTTTTCTCGTTCACAGACAGATCTGTCAGAACTGTCTCAGTTTTTGTCTTTTACGCAATTTCTGTCGCAGTTTCTTGGGTTATTAGTAACAAACTTGAAATCTTGATTTCATCTCAGAAAGGCAAACGAGGGGGAAATACTAATCAATTTTACATGGCTAATTCAACGTTTTGTTTTACTTGTCTTTGCACGTAGAGAGCAGTCGCATAATTTTCCTTGCGAGCATTTTTGAGCAAGATTAGTTCCAACAGGAAGACTTTCGTTCGAGATAGCGTTTGTGATCTTATATAAACGATTCACCATACCTCAGAACGCGAACCGCAAGAACCACCAACTTAGTCCTCACATGGAATGAATTTTTGTTTAATGCATGAAAATGAAATATAAGTCTCTGCTATAAGTATCCGCTTTGTTGGAGTGTTTCGCTTCAAGCATAGGATACGACGATACTGCCATTTAAGGCCAGCACGATGTGCTAACTGTTATTGAACACAAAACTTCAATCAAAATTCTATTAAGACAAAATTTGGGTAGTAAAACGCTACTACTGAGTGGTAATTTCATGCCGAGCAGATTATCACGACAATAACAACAAATCGTGCCTCGTCGACGGCGTGAATTGACAGATGTAGCAAACTCAAATCTAGTTTTCTAGGAGACGAAACGATTACGGCAAAACAGACGTCAAAAAGACGTTTGCAAAGCTACCTAGAGAAACTAAAGGTGTCAAGTTTTCGTATAGACACAAATACACTGAGGTTTCTGTGGACTCAGAAAGGATCCTACTCTTATTAAAAGAAGTCTGTGAAAAAAAAATCATAGAGGAAACAAACCTTAACAATATATTGGTTTTTGAGACAAATCCTGGTGATTGCAAGGCGGTTTTCCGATCTTTTCACTCAGAGAACATCGATACGTAACGACAACCTTGCTGTTTCTTCAAGTACAAGATCACAAATATGCAAATTTTCATCAAGCAGCGACTGTTCTGTAGTGACACATGCCATATTTAGTTGCAGGAAGTTGTCACGAACAGGAACATTTCAGTCACAGGAAGTCCGCATAATGAGGATATTCCAAAGGAGGAAAACTTGGGGTGAGTACCATACATTTTAAACAAGGATTTTTCAGCTGTTCAAGCTGAATGTTCAAGGTTCGATATCCAAGGGAGAGGAAAATTCAAGTTAAAGCTGGTCTCGATGTCTGTCAGACGTGGGTGTATTTCTCGCGTGTCAAGTCACAAAAATAGCAGCGATCAACATTAGAAAGAAAAAAATAAATATATCATAAACAAGCCACGCTATTTTTGAAAATTTTATGCAATAGAACACATCAAAAGACAAGCAGACAAATATATCTATTTTCTTTCGTCGTAGACCAGCTAAATCTACATACGGTATTTCCATTCTTTGAATATCTGTCTCAAGATTTGAACCTACGCAATGGATAATCTATTTATCAATAAAGGGCAAAATTACTGAGCGCTGATTGGTTGAGAGAGAGGGCATTTTTTTCTTAATCGAGGGCATTTTTAGTAATCAAGAGAGGGTATGATTACCTGTTAATGATTGGCTAATCCGTTGCATAGCAACCGTTCGTTATCATAAAAATAGACTGCGCGCGTGATTTTCCTTCGTATAAATTTTGCCCTTTATTGATAAACAAGTAATCCCATGAGACCTCGTACTATTAAGGATTAATTGCACTTGAGTTTTCAAAATTTTCCAAATTGCCCTCGTCGCTTCGCGACTCGGGCAATTTTGGAAAATTTTGGAAACTCTCGTGCAATTAATCCTTAATAGTACTTGGCCTCATGTGATTACCTATACTTAACAAATGGACGAACCGCCGAGTAAAAATAAGTATACAGAGATGATGACGTTGCCATCGCGAAATTGAATCATTTCTGACCCAGATAACAGAGTGGGAGAGTAGGTAAGATTGCAGCAAACCATTATTGAGCTAAGAGACTGTGGTTTTCGCTTTAAGGAACGTCGGATTAATGATGATTTGATATCATCTCGCGAGAAAAAGAACAGTTGACTATTACGTCTTCATGAAAATATTTTTTATCAATCCGTTCTTGGGCGTATAGGCTAATATCCACTCGGAAGGCTTATTTGGGAATTGATAAAACTCCACCAGAAACAGAAAGGAAAGGTTGTCATGTTGTGACGCGCGCGAAATATTGCTCTCTAATTTCACAAAATTGGATGTCTTTGATTAAGAGTGAGTACAGTTGGGCTGGAAAGAGACCAACTATTCATATTTTTTTTGTCTCGTTTTCATGGATCAACGCCAACTCGATGCTAACAGGTATGTAAAAGAAGGTGAACTTTTCATTCAGCCTTCATAGCCGATCCGTAGGTGGTAGCTTTTTCGATCCAATAGAATTCCGCTTTGTTTTAAAATAAAGCAATAAGCCCTTCCCTAATTTTCTTTGTTTTTTCCTGTCTTCGAGAAAATTATGACAAAGTTGGCCGGAAGACCAGTACCACCCACAAGGGTCTGTGTTTTTTGTATGAACAAAAGTATAAAGTGCACGAAGTTTGGGCCACTGAGGGAACTTTTAAAATCTGTTCACAGATCCACTACCTTCTCTAAAATTATCCAGATCAACCAGAGCTTGAAAAGTGAGTGACAGCAAAATAAGAGTCTCCGGTGCGAATGCCAAGATTGGTCATTTCCTTAAACAAAATCCCAACAAGTGGAAAAATCCTCCTTCTGTGCGTGTCTCAAATCAATCGGTTGAATGTTTACGAGCGAAGCAACTTCACTTGCTTCATAACAAATGAAAACTTCTCTTCACTAACCACAATCTCAAATGCGAGTTTTAATTTCTGACGTCTGCAAGCAAATAAATTGATGTCCACGACAAGTCAAGAGAGGACGCCATGTTACTTGCTCCGGTCTTTATGTCCAGAGGGAATACCGAAAACACTAGTGTTTTGGTTACGGGGATACACCAAAACACGGCGATACTCTAAACCGGGCGCTACCCAAAATACTTTGTCATAGCCATATTTTTAAAAAATCTCGCCTGCGAGAGGTTGGCGCCGAGTATACACCAGGCTCCTCGCGTACGCCTCGGCACTCAATACTCGGTGGGCCATTTAATATCCACAAGCCATTCAAATGAGCCAGTCAGTTTGGCAAACCATTCAATTTGGTAAGCCATTCAATAGTGAGCCATTCAATTTGGTACTGCTTATTTTGACACAATACACCCTCCATAGTGGGCAACCTAGCGAAGCTTCATCACTAACAAGGCGCGATAGGTAGACGAATGAAAGAGAGGATTTGGATGAAGCTTTTCGAGTCTCTCTCTCCCAACCCTTCCTTCTTCAAAAATTATCTGAGCTTTCAAGAGAGGATTTATTTTATTTTTGGCCTTGTTTTTCGCTGATTACCCATTCTCATGGGCTGAGGAAAAGGTAGGATCAAAGGCAAAAACTTACACGATTCGTGAGTTAATCGCACTGCTGAGAGCCAATTAGACTGAAATGATCACCACTGATTTCAAAATAAATTAGTTGTTTTGCGAGTCGCTTGATTACGTAATATCTCAACAACAGCAAAACATTGATACAAATGTACTGCTTCCTCATTTACTCTGGTTCAAATTTAAATATGAATAGTTCTTGCTGTTGTCGATAATCTGAACTTCTTGTGATTCAGGAGGACTGCTCCAAGGAATTCATGGTACATCGTTATTTAACTATTTTTCCGTTCAGACACCGCTTTTGACATTACTGATAATTCCCGTATGTAACATGTGAACCTATCTCAACAATAAGCTCTCTATAGCTCAGTTGTAGGGCATAGGAGTGCAGAATTCAAAGGTCTGGGGCTGGATTTCTTATGAAAAACTCCGATTTTTTCCTCTGTCCAACACTTAGCTTGTAATTCAACGAATAACACCTTCCTTGCAAATTTTACATAGCGACATTTATTGAAACAAACCTTAATAACGTGTCCCGAGTTAACTTTATATAACAAACTTCAGCTGGACAAATGGAAAAAGTGAACTCAAAATACTTCATCGGCAGCCTACTTCACTCGTATAAAGAAATTACAACCTGAACATTTAGAAATTTTTTTTCCAGATGCATTAACTAAAAAGCCTCGCCATGTTTTTTTTGTAGCCATCACTGACTACGATAACGCAATAACAATAATAATAATAATAATAATAATAATAATAATAATAACACTCTATTTACAAACTGAGTAATTGCTACTTAATAATTCATCAAGAAATATTTCAGTTTTCAATGCTAAAACTTCAATTTTTTTGTAAAGAATTTTTTAACCATAAAAAACATGGCGAAATAATACGGCAAACAAATGGTGCAAATATACAGATCAACATCACGGATACAAAAAGCCCCTACTTATCAAGTCCTGAGTCACTTTCAGATTATGACGATGTTTTTCCAAATACGCTCCTTGTATAAACCAGCTTCTCTCTACTTCACTACATATTCCATTTCGCCTGCGTTTCAAAATCTGTTCAATGTTCCTTTTTCGGATTTCCAGCTCTTCGGGGGTGCGCTGTTTCCTCTGCCATTTCCCGTCGTAGTCAACGCTGCTTTTTTGGCGAGTCGTCTGCTGCATTTTTTCTCTAGCAATCACGCTGTCCTTTCCAGAATAAAAACACAGGCCATTCGGTGACACGCTGTCGAGTGCCTTTCTCATGTTCTTGTCAGGGAAACGTGATGTTGAATCAACTCGCTTTGCCTGGAACATTGCTGTTTGTTCAAAAGATTTCCAGCCTGAATTCGATTCCTTACGATCAAAAAACAAGCGATGATGCACTTTTCTTGGGTGGCCGATGCGACAAAATGGCATGATGCTGATACTGAATTCACCTCTTGAACGCTCAGCCAGGAGAATGTCGACAGATCTGTATCTGTATCTGATGTCGCAATTTGTGTCGAGATTTTAAGCCAAGCACACTCTTTTGAAACTTGAGCATCAAAACAACTTAAGCTGTGCATTGTTTTGGCTAATTACCGCTTAATTGGAGCGATATAACTTGCTAATTTGCCAGTTGTTATGATTCTCTGTCTGTGCAGCTCAATTGGAACCGCAAATTTCCGGGAGCGGCGAACTTTCTCTCGGAATTCGGGAGTCACTTATGGCTCAAATGAATTATTCCGCGAAAGTTCGGACCACCTCGAAAATTCGCGTACATGTCGCGGAAATTTCCTTTCTAGCCAAAAAGTTTTCGTCGACAGACGTTTGCATCACCTAGTTGCACGATTCTGTAACGTCAATTACGTTATGAACAGAAATGACGTAATAGTCAATCCAAAAAGGTTCGTGTTTAACTTTACCAATCGAAAATCAATTGAGTCAAATTGCTTTTCAGTGGATTTAATAATTGCCTTGGATTTACCGCTTCACAACAACACTAATTAAGTTCCATTACATGAGGCGAATTCGAAAGCTTTCGAGTCGTTGTTTTATGTTTTCATTTCTTCTACATTTTATCATTTAATTAAATTCATCTCTTTAGCACGACTAGAATTCATTTTTAGTCAGTCTAGTTCACTATTTAGGAAAATAAGCTGTTCCTTTAAAAAGGAATGAACCGTCCAAAAATGTGCTGACATTTTCAGAGCACTTAGCAAAAATTAAAAAAGTCTTCAAGAATAAGGTTCGCCATAAAAAAACATCGAAATCGCCAAATACTTCAAAAATTCCGAATCTTGGTTTGTTGCTTGGATACTTGAGCTCGGACCTTCCTTAAAATCTTTTTTTCCAACGATGAATCAACTTATCGAAAAACAATCCAATTTCCTGATCATAAACCATGCTTACTGTATCGCTCACTGTTCAATGGCTATCCAAGAGTTAGGTCCTCGGTGAAGATGAATATAAACTCTGTCCGTTCATATTTAACGCCCAGCTTCAGGAGTTATGGACGTTGTACCCTGCAAAATGTAATCGCAGCTGTTACTATCCCAGAATAACGTCATTATGATACCTCTAACTAACCGAGTTCGAGGTTCGTTCCATAAGTTACGGACCGAGTTTTTCGAGGTTATGTAACTTACAGTGCGGACAAAGAAAACGAGGTTAGTAAGATATTCATCATACATGTATCTCTGGGTTTAAATAGAGGGGGAACACATCAATTCAAACAAACTTAGGATTTTGCAGGCCGCTAAATTGCCCTACAATAGCACAACTACTTACTGAGAGATATCATAAAAAAATGCAACTTTTAGCAGCTATGGGAAAGGTCATCATCACACATTAATTATGTGCTGCAAAAGACAGCAAGGGAGTTTAAGTGACAACGCAAAAGGAAGTGTGAAATGTGATTGTGAAAGAGGATGACAAAAGGAAGAGGTTCTAGAATCTGTAGCTAGTGTTTCAACTATTCCTCTCCATACTCAGCCACACAGGTCTGTGTCTTCTTAGCAATCAAGATTTCAGTTTCTTTCATCACTTCCACACCTACTACAGTGGCCACTGACTGAACAGTGAGCAACTTTTACTCTCTTGAAGTGACTAACTTGTAGACGTGTTTGAGTTTGCTGAGTGAAGGAACTACAACCGTACAGCCTGCTATATAATGCAGGGAAATTCCAGCAATAAACCCACACGGTTGAACTGGAAACTCGACTTGGATCATTGTTGTTGTTGAAACCCAAGGTTCCCAAAGCATTCTTACTCCAAGAAACGAACATCAAATTCAACAAATCTGACACTAAGTCCAAAAAGTCAAACTCACTTACGTCTGCAAAGATTTGGTGATATATTATCACTTCATCTTTATAAATTCTCCGTTTTACTCAATGTCTGTATATGTGTATCTCATTACTTACAATTTATTGTACAGCTGTATTGCAGTGTGCTGCTACTCCTTTGTGAAATCCAAACCAGAGTCCTTGGATACTGACATTGTTTTACTGGTTTTCCGCATGGAGAGAAATCTCTTTACCTCAGAGTGACCAGACTGAAGATAACCCTTTCCTAAAATGAGACATTAAACATAATCTAAATGTACTGTTAAAGTAGTCTGACAAGTCTAAAATATACTTACATAATCAAAATGGCAAAATAACCAATGAAATGACTGCTGTTTCTACACCAGGAAACAACAATGACTTTTGCAACACCCCAATGTGAGGATGCTAGTCCATTGCAGACTAACTCCTAGGGTGGATCTAGGATTTAGTCAAGTAGGATTCAGAGAGGAGTTTGGGTGCATGCCCCTCAAGGAGATTTTGAAAATTAGGTCTTTGGCAACATGATTTCCAGTGCTTTGAGGGATGATATGGAGAGCTCAACTGAACCAACTGAACCACCACTGTATCCAACCCATTCCTCCATTATAAATCACCAGGATTTTCTGACCAAATTCCTTGGTACCTACATTAATTGCTTTTGAGCAGACAGAGGAGTAAGAGCAAAGTATATTTCCCAAATCACACCACAATGACCAGTGCCAAAGCTCAAACCTGACCCAAAGTTACCCAGTTTATGGACACTTCAATCTCACTAACCACTCCAGGTAACTTATAGCAGTCTAGGCCTTTCCCTACAGCTAGGCATTTTAGAAAGCTACAAAACCCCCTTTTATTTATACTTGCTATTGAGCCAATCAATCAAGTGTAAAAAATTCAATATACCAGTAAACTTATCCTACTAAAATAGAAATCTACAAGTATTGCTGGCCTACCAAGACTAGATACCATTCTTGTAGTTATTTGCACAAAGGGATCCTGTAGTGCTTTCCTGTCACCAACACAAACTTCTGTCAGACGTACTGAAAGAAAATAAACACTGATGCTGAAAGAATTCAAAGTCAGCCTTCTGCAAAGAACAATTATTATTACACCTAAACAACTTACAAAAAATAAGTAAGATTACCTCTTTCTGCCTCAGCCCACTTTTTCATGGCGGCAAATTCACACTCTCGTTCCCCTTTACATCAGTTTTTGTTGCTATTACAATCACTGGAAACTGTAAACAAAGATCTTAGTACATTAGTAATCATCTGGTCAGAAATACAATGTACAATGTCTTGACAATTGACCACTGTAAAAACAAAATGCAGTTTTTCTTTTTGTTCTTCTTTCCTTACTGTTCCACCTCTTTCTATCTAGAAAATACTTATGGAGGATCTTTAAAATGTATAAACAATAACAAGGCCAGATCTTAATGCAGAGAGCTACATTCTTTACTCTCTATAACGTCCCATGCTAACCAGTACAGAGAAGATGCAGGAGACAAGGCCTATGGTTTATCATTCTCATCCGACAAGACTAGAATATCTAATCATTTGCAGATGTCATGGTAAAGGCAGCACATTCTCTTCAGTTATTTAAAGACCCTGAGTATTGGTCCTATCAGGGGCTTGAACCCTCACCCTCCCCAAAGGCTTTCCAGCGCTCTACAACATGAGCTAACCAAGCAAAGTTCAATGGGCTTGACAATGCTGCTTTTTTCAAGCCATGCATGCTTATGCCACCACATGCTAAGGTGGTAAGTTCATATGATAATCATTCTCATTTTGGACATGATGAAATATGTTAACCTACATCTTTTCCTCTACTTTTCTCAATTTCTTTCTTGATGGCTTGGACCTGCTGAAATGACTTCTTTGAAGTTACGCTAAAGACAAGAAGAAATCCCTGCAAAACAGAAAGTCTTTGTTTTGCAAATATTGTATAATTCAAACAAAAAGGGTGTCAAAAAGAACTTTGATCATTAGGTACACATGCTTACATCTGCTAGACTAAAGTAGTGTTTAGAAAGCTCCCCATTGCTTGAATCCTGTCAAAGAATTAATGAACACATAACAAAGTAAGCAAAGACCTTATTTTTTGGTACACACTATAAATGCATATGTATATTTATGGGAAAAATGTTGTACTGCAAAACTCCTATAATTTCATAACAGAGGATACTCCTTTTAATTAAGTATCAGCTAAATTCCAGAAATCAAAGTTTGCTTTCTGTAGCTGTATCAGCTCTGGTGGTCAACTGAATTACTCAGAGATCACCAAAAGCTCCATTTTTTACGGGTATGGGCAACAAACTGACTCTAGTTCAGGCAAGTTTTGAGTTTATAGAGAGGGATAAACTTACAAATGCTTATATTTCTTGATCAGTTATACAATCAAATAGTAGTTTTAATTTGAGGGAGGTAACAAGGCATCTCCAATTCAGACCAAAACTGATAAAATAACAGTCAAGACAACAAAATTATTTCCCTGAGAGTATAATTCTTACGTATTGGACACATCCCTGTCATCTTTATATCCAGGTCTAAAGAATTCAGGAATTGGACAAGAGCTGCACTCCTGGATATAATTAGTTAGCACCTTTTTCCAACACATTGTTTATGATGTTCTTCCCCCACCACCCCCCCCCCCCTTCCACTGTTGTTTTAACAACTGACAAATAAATTGTCAATTTTTCTGTGCCGTCTCACAGACCACACTGAAGGGGCAGGAGAGGCAGAAAGTGTCCCTTTACATTCAAATCTTCTTTCCAAAAATCTTTTCAAAAAGGCACTTTATAAATATTATTTTGCTCAATATCAACAACCTCACTTTATTGCAGTCATCATAAATGATGTGTGCATGTTTTTTTTTTCTATAAGTAATTTATATATATATATACACATAATCTTTTTTATATTAAAATGAGTAAATAAGCTCTGTTAATTACACTTGAAAAAGGCATTAATTAGTTTTAACTATACCAAGCCCTTCTTCATTTGTACTATGTTTTGTATTGTATTTTCTCTTTTTCTGGTATATATATTTCTTCTAATGAAAATCATACTTGCAATTCCAAGAAATCTTTTATATTATGGATGGAGGGATATAATAATAAAAAAAAGTAGTGCCTAGGAGTGAAGGTTCCATCCTTCTTTTAACCGCTTAAGTCCCAGATCAAATTTTTAATTCTTCTTACCTGTCAACCATACAATTCTTATAATATTAGTTTCAGAGAATTTAAAATATGGATCAACTAATTATTCCCAAATTGATATTTTTCTTTATTCTCATCACCTTATCTGGTTGATATTGTATTAGGAATGTAAGAAGAAATTCTGTCTTGGTTACTCACGGGATTTAAAGGGTGAACGCATTGAACCTAAGAAAAGTAACACTACATATATACTGCAAAATTCATACTTATAACTCCACCACAAGAGGGAGGAAGACCAGCAGTATCAAAATTCGTACTCTTTCTTTTACGCCTCGCTCATTATCCAACGGTACGTACATAATGTCTTCAATAGTATGAAACATTGGCTTCATATTTAATGAGAACAAGGTAACAAGAGAAATTGACACAAAATATCCTCGCGCGGAAAACCGCTCTAATTTAAAGTTCTGACAATATGTCAAGTTGGTACTTTTTTAGACATGGATTTTTAATTCATGCATAACAAAGGGGAAATAGCTAATTATCACCGCTAATTTGAAATTGAACATTTAAGAAAAGGTTACTCTTTGCAGAGGTGCAGCTCTTTGGTTTCTTCATCTCCACTTTTGTTTTTAAAAAACAATTTTTTTTTTACATTCTCTGTATGGATCTAATTAAAAATTAAATTAACACATTACTTTAATATTCATGGACATTCATGGGGTGTCTAGATCATGAGGTGAAGTTACGTAGCCTCACTACTCAGCAGCCCCAGTATATTCAATAATGGACAAAGGTAATTGCTAAATGAGAAAATACTTAGCCCCTAAGAGGAAGAGTAAAAAGACAGCGTTTTGATCCTTCATCTGAAACATAAGTCACGAGAAAGGTGACACGTGTGATCCCTGGGGTGGCTAGAATAAGACGTAAAATCCACATATCCCTCACAAAAAGGAACACCTCCCCACAATGTTAAACGCCCCACGTGAAAGGATTAACATCTTCCTCTACATATGTCTGAGCTCTATAGCAGGTGTTCTCATGTTTTAACTCGTCGCGCTATAAACTAACTTCATTTTAACAGCTACGCAACAGCTACAGGCAGAGGCTTGTTAAAGACAATTTTAAAATGCTCTCTGGGTACTTGGCCCGGAGAGTGATTTCCAAACACAGGCTTAGGCTCGCGTCACTGACCGGGGATATAATTGATTGTACCGACACAACTAAACCGTCCAACAACAACTAGAGACGGTAAAAATTTTTGGCATTTTGCCCCACTACGTTCCTCACTTGACAAGGGGCAACGACGGAAGTTGCGACGGATAAATCCCTCTCTTCTCAAGACAAAGATGGCAGATAGCGCGGAGGCCTGGGTATGACAAGCGACTCGTTACCGATGCCATCACGTGGTAACATTCAACTACAACCTTTAAAAAACGCGATCGGGAAGCCACGACAAACGCAGCGCTGCAAATTTTTCATGGGGTAATTGTTTTGGTTTTCAAATTTCCAGAGGAATGCGTAAGGGGTTGGCGCTAATTGTATTGATTCAGGAGATAAGAAGCTGATGAATGGGTCCCCTGAACAACCTGAGTGCGGGATTCCTTTCAGTCACATGCTTAGAGCCGTGGGCGCAAGTTCGCGGGCTAGAACAGAGGTATAAGCGATCTTGAGGTCACCGAAAGGACACAATCACTGACAGAGGTAGAGTCATTCAGGACCACAGCCAGGAAATGGTCAAAAATGTGACAGAACCGGAAATATTTCCTTTTGTCCAACTTCGCAAAACAGATTTTCTTTCTCAGGAACGCAAGTCTTGGTTTGCCCAAAATGGCTTTACAGACTTCGTCACCAATCTCTGCTGTGATGGTAAAGTCCAGTTTTGAATAGATGTCCACAGTAAGCGAGGCTGGTAAAATTCGGTGTAAGGCCAAACACTGTTTATGTTGTTTTGGTTTTGAACAAAGGGTTCTGCTTGCCTTCTAAAATCAGAAAAAACTGTCACACGAAGAACTTTGTTGTGATGTTTTCTGAATCTACAAAACTTTTAATTACGTCTTTTCACAATTATTTATAATTTTTCCCATGACGAATTTTTCCGGAGAGGCACCCTGTTTTGTTGACAGTAATCTCAAAGGTGACCAAGCCAAAACGAAATTTAGATTTTTTCAGAATCTCCATTGTAAACTCTCGGAAGTTGAACAAAATGGCATCCATCTACCTTAAACGCACATACATTGTACGCAAATTTAATAATGTTTTATTTACACATCGCTTCGATAAAATTTTAAGTACTTTCGTTTATGCAGAATATATACAAACAAATACTTACCCTTACATTTTAACACATCATTAACAACTTCTTAGCCTTCTTTTCATAAAAGATAATGTACTGGAACTGCTAAGAAATATTCTAACATTAATATTCCTCGAGTAGAGCTTTTGGTTGGGTTAATTTAAACAGTGACAAAGTTCTCCGAAAAAACGCATTGCTAAAGAAATCTTGAAAGTATAACACTAACGTTAAACAAACTAGTAAGGCTTAGAAATCTGGAACTCGATGTGCGTACAATTATTCTTTTGTGTCTTACTTTACAATATAATTCACCTTGCGTTTTTATGAAACCTGTAAAACAGTAACAGTATAAATAGCTTATGAAATGGTCATCGGTTTGACACATCCTTTTGTGTCCTGAACGATGTAATCGAAAAAAAAAATTCTTTTCCTGAATTCAAATCAGTCGTCGTCATATAGAAAGGCATCCCAGTCATCTATTTCTGGAGCATTCTCCTCTCTTGTCTGCCGTTGTTCTTCTTCTTCACTCGATGAGTCGTTCAATTCATGCCCCATAGCCTTCTTCTCATCAAGGCGGCTCTTAATTGCGTCAAGTCTGTATTTTATCGACGCATAATCCAACTTTCCCTCATTCTCCCCGAAGGGATCCTGTGAGCAAATGAATGTCGTATCTATTGTATCAGATTGCAATTCCATGGTATATAAAAATGCAATATCATTCTGTGCACCTTCATTCTGAAATGTTTTGCAACAAGACTAAAGAATCAAACCGGGGGGATGAGGTAAATGGGTCAGTCTTTGCTGGGTATATGGCACTGGTCTATCAAATCTAAACCCTTACCCCATTAGAGTCTTTTCTGTGGCCAATCATAGACCCCACCTTGGTCAGCTTTTTAACTGCAAATCTTCCCCTTTTTTAAATTCCTTCTTACCTGACTTTTCTTACACCCAAAATCCCAAAAATGTGCACCCTCAATCTCGTAGCTCTATAGAAAATTATGGTCCATCCAGTCATTAAAATACGGCCCCACCAGCAACATATCCCCATTAACTTATTTCTAGGAAGAACCCTTCCCCCTCCCTAGAAGTCAAACCATGATGGGAACCACATGAATTTTGTCAATGTTATTTCTTCTTAAACCAGGGACACAAGAAATAAATTAGAAGTACAACATGTTTGATTATGTCAGAATTAAATTTTTACATCACTATACTTAAGAGTGGGCACCATTCATCACCAGGTGGCTGACACAATCCATAAACTGATGATTCACTTGGTGTAAACCAGGGTAAACATTTCACTGCTCTACCTGACTTCAATCTGATGATGACTGATGCACAGTGTGTTGCAAAATATCACAGTCTATTGCAATAATCTTGCAGTTCTTAATGGAATACCCTCACATGGAACAGAAAGTGAATTAGATGACAGACAACCCCCCTTCCCACCCCTGCAAAACCTAACTTTCTTCCAGCAATCATATACATGTACTACTTACCTCAACAAAGTGCATCTGACGTCTTCAACACAGTCACCACATGGAGAGAAGAAAGGGGCAAAGACTTACTTACCTTCATCCTTTTTCCATTAGAGAGCATATTTTCCTTAACAACTGATGAATATCTGTCATAAAACCCAAGGAATAACTTCTCCATTCGTTTTCTGAAAAAGTAATTACATTCATAGATAAGATTTATTCCCTGCTTTTCCTTCCCTTCTGGATGCTTCATTCTCTTTCCACATTCCCCTTGGAACATCTTTTGCACAGTTTTTACTTCAATTCTCATCCCATTTCTGCTGGTAGTTGAGTAGTTTGTGTCAGTTTTGTTATTTTCTTGCCAGGACAAGCACAACCTTGAAAATTGTATCGCTTTTTAAATTACAAGACCTGTGACCTCTCAACCCTCACCCATTCAAATATTATACCTCAAAATTAATTCCTTAAATTTTCAAAGCCCATTCAAACCAACACCTGATCAAGTTACTAATATTCGGGTGACATCACCTTTTCAAACTAATGAAGAGCCACACAATTCATTTTTTCTCATGCTTTTGAGATGGACCCAGAGGTATGGCTCATGAGGAGCAAGTTCTAGGGGGTGTATATGACCTCTTCTGGAAGAAAAACTAATTAACCCATCCCTGTATGTTCTTAGGTCTAGTATGGTACTGGTTTAGGACACCCTGTTGAAAATGCCTTCCTACACCCCCAGGACACAACCATTGACCATTTACTCTTCCCCTTGAAAATAAAATTTCCAATTATTTTCACAGGAGGGGGCTGCTTTCTAATGGAGTCTGAGACCTTAACTTCAACCATTTCACCCCCAGCAATGGCCAATTTGTAGTTTTCCCTACATTCAATACACTGTATAACAGAATATAAGCCTTCCTTTAATGACAAAAAAAGGGAATGTCAATGGGGGCACAATTTTTTGCTCTCATGCTGAATTCTTAGAGCAAAAATTATAAAAAATGCAGGGCAGACACTGAGAAGAAGTGAATTAGTGAGAGTTTGGGAGTAAAGGGGTCACCATAATTCTCTATGGTTGGTGAGCCATTTCTTTCTCAACAAAAGTAATTATTAATACCTAATAAAAGTACGACTAAAATTAATTGTAATAAGAAGAAATCACTGATATTTGATCAAAAGCACACACCTGAGAGCTGGAGGAAAATTTAGTTTTCCTTCTAACATATCACAGACAGCAACTCTAAGGTTTTCATGCTGAATGCATTCATTATATCTTTTGCTGTCATCTTTGTAGGCCTCCTGAAAATTAACTAAAACTTAAATAAACTCTCCTTGCATCACTATGTTTAAGTGCACTGTTCCAGGGATAAATGTCTCATCCATCCAGGCAGCAATATTTTTAACTTGGAATTTGGATATAGGTAGTTTGTCTTATATAATTTTTTCAAAAGTGAGAGCTGCACACAAAACTCCTTCCCATCAGTGACTATTGCATTAATATAGAACTGGAATAAAAACAATTATTTGGCTTAAGAAGCAGTGTGACTCTGAAGGACTTTAACCAACCTTGCCTTCATATCCTGGTTCATTGTGATATGGTTTTTCATTCATAAGAGACTGGATTGATATCAGTAGACTAGAGAGGGTCTGGGCAGGACTCCATGCAGGGCCAGGCCATGTTCTGTGTATGAAAAATAGTTTTTTAGACAACAACAATAAGCAATCAAAATCATATGACAGTCAAATGTGATGTGCATGAATTTTCAACACCAGTAGCCTTTGAAAAAAAATTCCTGCAGAGCAAATTAGCTCTTGAAATACCTTTGACCTCTCTGGTAATTGCTGACATAGATGAGTCAGCCTTGTTAGGTAGACTTTGTCTCTCTTTCTGTAACCTGGGCTGAAGTTATGAAATTATGGTTTTTTTGCCCTACCATGAAATTCACCCATTACATTCTTTCTTGTATAACCATTACCAGTATCACTATTTGTACAAACAGAACAAATTAACAATTTAAAGGCAAAAGAACAACAACAACAAAAAAGTTAAAAGAACTGCTTACCCTAAAATACTAAGACAAACTAAGCCATTTTTGTACAGATTGGGGTTAAATCTGACTCTCCCATTTCCTGTTGTCAATAGACGTACTTTAGGAGGTTTGATTGGGTAATCAGGGGTAAAGGCGATAAGGAAATAATAAAACCCCCCCTCATATGGTGTGCCACGAGGACCAATGACCAAAGCATGAACCTGGAAAAAAAAATATTAAATAAAAATATTATTCATTAATATCCCAAACTACAAAGGAATTCTTTCTAGGCACAGATCACTCAACAAAATAATGCTGATTAAAACACTAGGGTTGGATATTCTTGTTGGAGTTTTTGGATCCCAACATTGTAACAAAACACACTTTCCCTGAAAAACAGTCAAATTTCTGACTCTAATATCCTGTTTGATTTTTCACAAACCTTTGTGATGTCGTTTTCATCTGCTACTACGTACAGACCAGGAGGTGGCTCTTTGTACATGCTCGTAATATCTCTAGGCAGAAAAAAAACATCAAATGAAAAAAAGTGAGATTGTTTGGATTTCATTGACATGTTTACCCTTTGATATTGGAAGCGTAAACTTGTAACTTCTTGTAATTTTAATATTTAATCCTGCAGTCAGGTGCTGAGTTGTCTCTTGAAATAAAGCATATTGGCATAAAGGCCTCAGTGTAAAACAAAGCTGAAGGAAAAAACATCAACAATTAAAACTGTCTGCAAAGTTATGAACTAAATCAAAAATTATTGGCTGAACCTCAGTTAGCTTAACCTTTAACTCCCAAGATGTGACTGTTAATTCTCCCCTCTAGCTGGTACACATTTCCCTAGTAAAATATTTGTGAGAATTTGGTGTTAGATTAAGATAACAACTTGTGCCTGATGGGTTCACGTATTCTCATCATCTGTTTGCTGGATAATGTATGGATATTATAGGGAGAAATTACATGCTAATCACTTGTGGGATTTAAAGGATTAATTATTTGTGATTTGAACAACTTGGCCCTGGGTGGAGAGAGACAATGAGAGTAAAGTATGTTTCAGAAGAACCTGCCACATTGACCCAGCCAGGTTTCAGACCTGGACCTTTTGCCTGAAGTCCAGCATGCTGCCTGTTACACCACAGCATCTCCCACAAGGAGGAGGTTTGACCAGGAGAAATTTGAATTTGGTTGTGCAGTTTCACAGGTTTCAGTTTTTTATTCTTCCTTGAAAGACCATCAAAGAACACTTAAATTATTTCAAGAATATTTCCTTCTTTGATTTAGCTTAACTTACTTTCCTGTGTACAACCGGTTGACGGGAAGAAAATTGTGTTCATGAAACAGGTGTATTTGAATAAATTTTTGAATAATCGATTTTTTCAAGTAAAGACGACACTATTCTCTACAATATTGAGACCAGCTTTTTTGTTGCCTATGCAAATATTTAAAACCTACTGTATAACACTAAGTTCAAAGGAAATTTTTTTAAAATACTTTTCACCACAAACAGAAACATGTCGCTCTTCCTTTTCACTGAAAGCTATAAAGGGTTGTTTCCTAAAATACTTGTCAAAACTTACCGCTCTGCATAACAAATATTAGTATTTACAATAAATCATTCTTCTATCAGCTGGCCGCTTTATTGAAGCTCGTAACGGGCACAGCTTATGTCAGACAGTCAAAACTTAAAATGGAAATAGCTGTTTGAGCTCCCACAAGAGTGAATCATTGATCTCTCGACAATCTGTCGTATGCACAGCCGCTAGCTAGCTGTCTTTCTGTGCCGAGGTGCTAATAGTTAAAGTGAAACTCCAGATGATCTTTAGAGGATCAGAAGGGAGGAAAGTCGAATCTCATTGCCAAATATTTACAGCTCTTACCTCTTGATTCTGAAAAGGCAAAGTGCAGAAAAATTGGCCGTAGGATGTTTAACACGCTGCCATGGGGCTTCTGATGACAGTTCCAACCCGGAACCTTTCTCCGCCATGTTGTGAAAAGTGTGCATTAGTGACGTCATTCATTCATTTCAGACTCAACAATAGAGAGAAGTCTGGGAATTACTCGCGCGCACTTTAAAATAAGTTGTGTGAAGTGAACGCACGTTGGATGTGTGAGGGTAAATATCAACGAGGCACGCAGCGCTGAGTTGGCTATAACCAGTCTCGTGTCCACCATGCGCGAATGAAATAATTATTTTATCGAATTTCAACGTTTGGATATTTGGGGCCTTTTTCAATTCAGCTCCGCAACAGTTGGCACAATGACTCGAAATACGAGCTGATAACCGGAGTTGAGTGAACCAATCAGAACTCTGGAAAAGCAATATTCGGAGTCAAACTTTAATGAATACTCATATCTATTTCTCCTAAAATGTCAGGCCGCCGGACAGGTTTCTGAAAATACTTTTTGTCCGGTAGTCAGAGATTTCTACAGAATTTCCCTTGAAAGGTTTTTTCAAACTTAGTGAGAGTATCAGATGTTTGTTTGGAAATATGGCAATTTCATAACTTCTTTTGTTTTTAAAAGTAGACAAATTTTTCAAGCTTGGTTGTTTATTCGAGTGATTGAAAAAATACAGTTAAGATTTATAAAGGTAATAGGACCGTGTGGAGTCCAATTCGGTCGGTACTAACACGAGTAATTAACAAAATCGGACGACCGCAAGGTGTTAAGTGTCCCTTTAACTTTCCTACCACAATGTCCAATTATAAGCATGACGCGCACGCTTTCCTATTAGTGCTCAAATCGGGCTGGTGATAGCCAATCACGTTCGAGAATTTTATTATATTTTTGATTAATATCATATGAGGACAATGAAAGGCATCTCAAAGCATCGCTAGGACCGCTTGTTTCCCTGGGCTTTGGACTTGATCACGCGTACGCGGTGAGGCCTGGGGTCAGGAGACGGTCAGGGTAGGGTCGCTTAAGCCCAGCCGTCTTAGAGATGACCATGCCTTGCAATATCCTTGGTAAGTGGTAAACAGTACAACCAACATGCAACACATCACGCATACATACAGGTAAGTGGTTCCTCATGTGTCTCCCAAATAATCTTAGTGCTTGATAAGTTTTCTCGATGTCTTTATTTCTTGTCGGATATTATCCTCGTGCTTGAACGACTTACAGCAATCTCACCTAAGCTTCGGTCTTAGACCCAGTTCATGCAAATCAACGACAAAAGATGATAAAACAGTTGGCTAAATTAGAGATGGCTTAGAACGCAGTTTTGCACGACAACTGTTTTATTAGTTATGGATAAGCGAAACTATGATTGCAAAGATCACCCAAGATCATGGTGTTTTCACGACATGTGCAAATCTTCGGGTTTGTTTTTACATTGTCCTTGCGATTGCTAATGATTTTTATTGAGATAAAAGTATTATTAAAAATGCTATTTTTAATCACAGTCATCCTGCACGAAAGCCCGGCGTTTTTCCCTTTGGGAAGGGATATTGAGAGTTTTAATGTACACAAAAAACATCGAGTTAGTCAATTCGTTCTAACTCTAATAATTTAATTTCCTCTTCTGACGGTTAAGTCACCTGGATTATGCGCCAGTGTGGGAGTGCAGGATTGAAAAGATTCGATAAGATCAAATGATTGAAAATTAAAATTGCACTGGTGTTAATTATTGGAGTACTAGTTGTGAAGGTAATTTCAAACAGAGTCTTGCTGTTTCCGTTAAAGAAAAGCTATTAATGAACCTGTCATTTGCATTCAATTAAAGATTATCAGAACCGAACAGTCAACAAAAATTGTTTTTAATAAATTTTCTTTACTTCAAAATTTGTTCTCAGGTGCCAGAAATGTTAAGATCATTAAATATACCAGTATATATTCTAAGTGTTTCGTAAATAGTTATCTTCAAAACAAAGAAACGAAATGTCGTATTTCTAATTAAATGAAGATTTTGTTGATGACTTTTAAAATGAACTCTCCGTGCGAAACAGGTGATTCAACATCGTTAAACTAATAACCACAACGACAGTTAGATAGGGCAGAGAACTCTTCAAAGGCATTGAAATTTTCTCTTTGGAAAAAAAGGTCTTGACGCCAAAACAAGCCCGGAAGACATCATCTTTTTTTCTTCTAAAGACATAAAACCAAAGAGAACATAACGAGATTGGCAGAAACGAAATAACTCTTGGGCGTCTGACAGAAATGTCTTCTTCGACCATCAGCACAACACTCCCTTCTTCAGACAACAACAGTACCAGCTTAAATCCCATGACAACTGGCGTTAAAATCGCAGCCTACCTTGTCGTCTTAATTTTCAGTCTTATCGGAAACTCCTTGCTGATTGCAATAGTGTACAAGAACGCCAACAAGCGAATGCGAACTCCGAGTAATTACTTCATCGTGAACATGGCCTTGGCCGACATATTAGTGGTTGCTTATGCGGTTCCTCAGAATATTGTCTTGACTGTTTATAACTTTCGATGGCTTGTCGGAGGAGTAGCTGGTCAGATCCTCTGTCGCTTTTCCTTCTTCGTTACTCAACTGCCAATCTTGGTTTCTACCGGAAGTCTTCTTATAGTGGCGTTGGATCGCTATTTTCTGGTGTTTTATCCGATGAAAAGAATAATCACGATTCAACTCGCCCGTCGTATAATTATCACCGTGTGGAGTTTCACTGCAGTGTTTACTGCCCCTTTATTCGCCTTGATCGCGGTAGTGGAGGTTCCCCCCGGAATTCTTTACTGCGCCATTGAATTTAAGAAGCTAGGCTTGGCAGTCTCATATTTCTTGTTTTGCTACACCACCATAATAGCTATACCACTTGTCATCATCATCGCTCTTTACGTTGCCATTGGATTTAAAATCAGTCGGGCTGCACCGCCCGGAAACCAACTGCCATCGACTCAGGAAAGGAGGGAACGGATAACACACAAGGTTTTGGCAATGCTTATCGCTATTGTTGCAGCGTTGATTTTGTTTCGTTTGCCTCTAGTTATTGGACTGATAGTTTGTTTTAGCCGCTTTCATTATCTTTGCGGTAAGATTGACCTCATGTTTATAACGTGGTTTTTGACTCTAACTAATAGCACCCTCAATCCCTGGATCTATTTCATTTTCAATGACAAATTTCGCCATGGAGCAAGGCTTATCTTAGAAAAGTTCTTCCCGTGTTGTTTTAAGGGCGTAAATGGAGTGGAGGCAATACAAAACAGTACTCACCAAATGGTTGGCTTGCCGGGTGAACACTCAGAAACCGTCCATCAGCGTTAGAAAACGTCACGCAAACTTTATGTCACGCTAAGTTGCACCATCGCGTAACATTCCCCAAAGAAAAGTTGCAATGGCACAGTAGAGGAGAGAGTTTAGCTCCCAAATCCCCAGAAGTGATTAACATGTATCTTCTCCCTATGATATTCGTACATTATCCAGTGCACAGATAAAGAGAATACTCCGGCACACTCATCAGGTAGAAGTTGTTATCGTGATCTAACAATTTACAAGGAAGTGTGCAGGAGCTAGAGGGGAGAATTAACAATCAAATTATGAGAGTTAAAGGGTTAGAGAACCTGCAAACTTGAAAATTAGCTACCAGTGATTATAACCTCGGTTACATAATCACGATTTAGAGCTCAAATGGATCAGTGCTACTGCCTGATCCCAGTTGCCTTATAAAGTGTAAAAGGAAAGTAGTTAGTGATTTTGAAAATGATCTTAGCAGTAATGAACACAACTTAAGCAGTAATGAGAATATGGCCTGATAAAAATTCAGACCTGTACAGGATTTGAACCCATGACCTCTGCGATACCGGTGCAGTGTTCTATCAACTGAGCTAACAAGCCAACTGTAAACCCGTAAAGTGATGAATGAAGCATCTAGTGATATGAAAGAAAATATCCAATCATCCCTAACACTTAACATGACCATCTTTTCGTTTCTTTTTGTGCGAACGGCATCTGGTATTAATTTGTGCTTATACCAAATTGCTCAAAATACCTCCACACCCTAACACCAGCGTGCATATTCTCCATACTGTTTTTGATACATTTCCTTAAGCGCTGACAAGGAGAAACTGTAAAGCAATCTCGAGCGTATTAAGGTGGAGATCAATTCCTTTATTCTCTAGCCTTAAAGTGTGATTGAGGGGTGATATTTTAAGGAGAAATGAAGTCTCACTGAAGCGCGAACTACCTCTGGCAAAATTTTACTTCTGTGGTAAAAAATTTTAGAAAACGTTAATATACATCCATACTTAGGAGTTGAAATAGATAATAGACTTTTAGATGTAAGAAGCATATAAATCATATTTGTAATACCGCCAACAGGATGTTAGGCTTGGTTAGGAGAAATGTGTGGTTCTGCACGGAGAGCATCAAAAAGACGTTATATGTTACTTTAGTCCGGCCCAAGCTCGACTACGCGTCCGTTGCTTGGGACCCACATTTCAAATGCGACTTTGTTAGACCAGAGGGAGTGCAAAGAGCAGCAGCCCGTTTTTGTACGAACGATTATGACTGGTCGTCAAGCGTCACGTCCATGCTAGAAAAATTAGAACTTTGCACCGTTGTAGAAAGGAGAAAAAGATCTCGTTTGATCTTCATGTAAAAAATTATTCGTGGTTTAGTTGACATTAAGATTAGCACTTTTTTGAATTTTAGGAATGAGATCCGTACCAGGAGCAGCCATAGGCTTAAGCTTCTTGGACCTCACTGTAAGAAAGATGTGTTCAAATTTTCTTTTTTCCAAGAACTGTTGTAGACTGCAATCAGCTCCTCCTTGATAAGCCTGATATTACGTCTCTTGCCGAATTTAAGAATTACCTTAGTTCATTAGCTTAATAAGAGCGTTTCAATTTTTATAGTTAACTTTTTATTCTGTAATGTATTTATTGTAGCTTGGAATGTTTACTCTTGCATTTTGTAAGTGGTTAGTGTGTTGCCTAACCGGCCTTGAGATGATGAAATTAGATGCTAGCCACTCTTAAGGTAGGGGGGTCAAGTTGCAAGGACATCTTGCAGCGACATGTTGCAGCAACAGAAGTTTTTGTCGCTGCAACATATCGCTGCAAGATGTCCGTGCAAGTGGACCCCTCGTGTCTGCTCACCTTTGGGTCAAATAAAGGGTTACGGTGTAACATAAAAAACTTGGTAAGAAAATTAGACCTACTTGTCTTTGCAATCCAAAAAAATCTCAGGAAACCCGAAAATTATGGCATAGATAAAGCTTCCCCCAAGATGAACCAAAAGTGCTCTGTAAATGAATTACAGTCGAACCGGTATTAAGCGATCACGCACGGGGAATGGCGGGGTTTAACCCTTTAACTCCCAAGATGTGATTGTTAATTCTTCCCTTTAGCTGCTACACATTTCCTTGTCAATTGGTTATGAGAATTTGAGGTTCAATCAAGATAACATCATGTACCTGATAAGTTTGAATATTCTCACCACCTGTTTGCTAGATAATGTATGTATACTCTAGGGAGAAGTTACATGTGAATCACTACTGGAAGTTAAAGGATTAAGAAAAGGTTAAGAATAAGGTAAAACGCAATAAAAAAAAATGCCATTTTCTTGTATCATTTCTAAGAATAAAGTTAATATGCAATACGTTGAAGAAATTTTGAACTCAAAGAGCGAAGCTAACATTAATTTAGGGAGATGAAAATGGGATATATTTGACTCGGGAAATTATTCTTAGTGCATTTTGGGTGGTTCCGCTTTAAGTGACCGTTCAATACAGGTGGAAGAGGGTTAAGGGTGTTTAAAGGGGTGAAAATTAAAAACTTCAGTAGTGCGGAAAATTTCGGGACTTTGACAACCGACTGCTCACTACAGGCGGCCGCTCAACACAGGGGCCGCCTGAGGATCGACCGTATAATGTTCCTCGTCCGAAGTAAATTATTTGGCTCCACAACCTGCCACCTTTGCTAACATATCAAGGCCGAGAGCATAAACACTCCTGTAAATAGAAAAACCGCGGGAAGGAACTCATTCAAAAAACCGTTCAACATTTCCTTACTATAAATCTTGTCGAGAACGATTTCTTTATAATTAATGATTAATGTTATAAATTGTCACACAATGTAACGAAATATATATAGAAGGGTTTATTAAAAGTATTCAAAAATAGCACCCCAGTGGTGAAATACATGTGAATTTACAAATATACTTTAAATATTTAAAAAATACGAAAATCTTACATTTGACTTTAAAATTAAGAGTCTAAGGGGACTGGGAATTACAAGAGTCAGTAGTTATATACCAATGAAAAACGCTTAGGTTTGCTTGACTACAAGAACTGGGCGTTAGACGCCATTGTTGGAAAGAAAGATTTTTTAAATCTTTCGGTCCGGCATTTAAAGAGTGATACATGGTTTTTGTTGCGCAACTCATAAACGTGGCAATCGGCGCGCTTTGGTGGAATAAGGTGGTACAGCCGTGACCCAGGCACACAGATACCGTCCCAAACTTTCTTGCAGAGTTCGTCTCTTCTCACATTTAAGCGAGTGGAGTTTGCAGCCACAATGGCGTCTTTGTAGCTCAGCGCCGGAAATAATATACGCAGAGCTCTTTTCTGAACTCTTTCGATCATGTCCTTGAGGTAAATTGGTAGGCTAGTAGACCAAGTGACGCAGGCGTATTCGAGGACCGATCGTACCAAGGCATAAAATATGTTAATAAGGTCTTCGGGTGGAATTCCGGACCGCTTGAGCACTCTTAAGATGTAAAGACGTTTTGAGGCTTTGGAGACAATCTCACGCACGTGCTCATTCCACCCAAGAGTGTCGCTGATAGTAACTCCAAGGACCTTGTGTGAGGAGACCCGTTCTAAGGGACGTCCATTGACGCACAAAGGGCCAAGATCTGGCCGTGTTCTAAGCGAACAAATCACAAGTTCCTTGCACTTCTTTGGGTTGAGGTTCATATTATTGCGCGACGACCACTGTGCAATGGCGTCAAGATCTTTCTGAAGGGACGATGTACCGCCTGATGGGATGACCTCGGATATTGTTAGGTCATCTACATATTTCCAGTGGCTCGATAGTAATGGAGTTTCAATCGCGAGATCGTTAATCATCAGGAGGAACAGGATGGGGCCAAGCTTAGTGCCCTGCGGGACTCCAGCGTGCACGGGCAACCAAGGGGATACAATGTTCTTAATCTTAACAGCTTGGCGACGGCCATAAAGAAAACTGCAAATCCAACGGATAATAAAACCACGGACCCCAAGGTGGATGAGTTTATTGACTAAGATAGTGTGGTCAATATGGTCAAAAGCCTTACTAAAATCCAGGAAGCAGGCCCTTAAGAACATACCTGGTTTGTCAATAGAGGACAACCAGTTGTGCATCATATCCAACAGGCAATAGATGGTTGAAGTTCCTTTGAGGCAGCCGAATTGGCTGAAATCGATGAGGTGCGCAACATCCTCAATTAGCCATTCAACTACGAAATCCTCCAGGACTTTAGAGACGATTGCAGTTAGGGAGATAGGTCTTAAATCTTCCCTACCGGTTATGGGCGTAACCTTGGGTACCGGTGTGACATTAGAGTCTTTCCATGCAGTAGGGAAGGAGCCTGATGCAATAGAGGTGTTGAATATTCGCGTGATCGGCTCAGCGAGCTCAGCAGCATATTCTTTCCAAATACGAGTCGGAATCCCATCAGGCCCAGGGGCCTTAAAGGCGCTGATGGCAAGTAGCTTTTTGTAGACCCTTTGTGTCTCGATTACGGGCGGTTGAGGGGATGGTAAGTAGCAGGGCAGTGCACTTGTATCAAGTGGCTTAATGTCAGATATTACAGATACAAAAAACTCATTAAGGCGTGTTGCGAGAGTCGCGCCAGAGATAATAAAATAAACTAGACTAGACTGATTGTAACGCGAATAGGAAGATTTCGTGACATAATATTTCACAACGTTGTAAACAAAGTTCAACACTGATTTGCATGCGTACAGTGAACTAAATAAGGGAAAGAAACGTGTAATTGTGAAATTGCAACTAAAATAGGGTATATTACAGTACTTTGGGATTGGGAATTTACTGAACTCGTGATTGTGGGAAAATTACTTTATTTCGCAACTAGAACTGTAAAACGAAGTAGCACTGAATTGTAAGGGCAGATTGGTTTTAGATCGTTAGAGTGTTAGTATGTTCAGATTGTCAGGAGTGATGGAAGAAAATAAACGCATTTAGAAAACAAAGAAGTATACAGTCCTCTTGATTCCGCGACAAATCTAGGAACCAAGTCTTGTATTTATGTTGATCAGCGAGATTAGCCTCTAACATTTCAGAAATCTTTTATTTTCATCTTCTCACTCAAAAAGGGGATCTCAATGAAGCTAGTCATAAAAGGACCAAAACATTTAGGCTTAAAGCGTAAGAATTGACAAATTTAAACCGTTGGCCTTAAAAAAAGTTATCTGTAAAAAATGTTTCCTGTATCTATAAAGCGTTTTTTTTTTCTCAAAATATTGGACTGTTATGTAACCTTATGTGTTTTAACCATAGATAGTTTTTTCCAAGCTGCTTTTTCAGCCTTTTCAACCATGGAAACTCGCACGAGTACGTGAAAATATTTCACTGCGGTTTTTTTTCCTGAGGCTTTCTTAGTCTTCTTACTGTCGAGAGAGGTTTAAAAAATATTATTTCTCGTCTTTGTTTAATTTCTTTTATGAAATCTCTACGCGCACCAAGTCCCTGTAGAAGTCGAACCAGAGATCGTTCGCTATGTTCTAATGAGTAGTACTGGTGTTTCCCTCGACTGTGTAGGCGTGTCAACGCGTCTCAACGCGTGTCAACGCCGGCGGTGCGTGACGCGTCTACCAGACCATAGGACGGTTCATTTCAAAATGTTTCGTAACTCCAGCGTTTTGAAAAGTTTCGCAATGTCCTTTTTTGAATGACTTTAATGTCTTTGTTTGACTTCTAATCCTTTTCATGGACATTGTTATGTATTCCTTAGGGGCGGCTTCAAAAGTCTTAGGTAAAATAAAACAAATTAATCTACATAGAGGCTTAGAGGACAATGAAAATGCCCTACTCCTAAACTCTCGGATGAGCTATCCCGCAGGGTGCGAACTTACCCCGGGAGAACTATCTTGTCGGCTAGAACTCAACAGGTATCACGGCGAGAGTTGCCGATTTGTCGGGGCAAAACTTCCAGATGGAGCGCAAGGAAGCACGCAATGCAGACATGAGGTTGGAGTCGTGAAACACGCGAATGAAGTACCCATTAAAAGAAAAGGTGTCGCCTTAAGCCTTTGTGGTTGATTCGAAAACTACTCATTGTATTTGAAGGAGGAATATTTTGTCTGACATGAGACAATGGACTTTGGACGTAAAGAAGCTTATTTTATGAAAATGACGAAAGGAATGGCTAGTTTAGGCATTTAAGCATGACATTTCTTCATGAAAAACAATTTTGTGTAGTGCACTAGTAAATCACGTGTCATATTAATCGTGCCGAGCTCATTCTAGGCAAGAAAAAGAGGGACAAACTTTTTTTAAAATCTCCCTCATCAACAACTGGTAAACAGAGGTTCTAAGAGCCACATAATTTCTTTATGTGTGGCAAGTTACCTTCAAAAAAGAAAAAAAAAAATGCCGGATAACAGAATCTAGCCGATACATTTTATCACGAGAGAGAACCCCTGTAGCGTTAAAATGATCACCTGCTGCTGATTACTTAAGTCACGTTCCTGCCTGCAAGCAAGCTATTAGGCTATAGTCATGTACTCCATCATAACTCGCGAACTGGACAAGAGTGATGACAAACAAGAAAGTGTCAAGGAAATTAATTTACAGAATGCCGGTAAATGATCATTCGATCGCTGCCAGTGAAAAAGCGCACGAATGCTGCACTAAAAATCAACCAATTATCTTGAACTAAAAGAGATTTCTGTTAAGATTTCCGTTCTAATTTTGAGAAATACAGACAAATGCCACGTGAAATGCCTTTATACTCTAACGCTCAGCTTGATGCCAGTAAAACACGATTTAGGGGAGGAAAATCTCTGAATTTTTACTCAGATTTCTCAGTCATTCCGCTGGTGGACTCCTTGTCATTAAGTATTCAAGAATATCCCTTAAAGACTAATTTTGCTCAAAGAAAGTACCCTTCACCTGCAGAGTATGCCATCCGGCATCACCGACGCTCAAGCGACAAAGAGACCTCTGCTTAACATTTATTTATGGTACCTCCAGGTCAAATTTTTTTTTTTTTTATCACTAGAGCGGATTTACGAATAGCATGAAAAAATAATAATGATGATCGTTGCTAGATTGATTCATAACTGAAATTGAAGCCATTTACTATTGGAACATAATTACATAACACATACATCTTTGGCAATTCTCCTTGAAAAAATTTACAGCCTTGCAAATTTATTTGGAAATTTCGATATTGAGGCAACACGATTAACATTTTAGCTGTGGTGAAATATTTATAATTTTTTTTGTTTTGGTGAGGTTAAGTCTAGATCTGTACCAATGACACCGTAAGCCGGACCGGAAGTGTTTTTTTATTGGTCACATTTCCGGTAACACCAAAGCATGTCATTCACGTGTGTAGTAGCGCCAAAGTCCGCTTTTTTATCCAAACAGTTACTAGTACACGTTTCTCTATCGGGTCCAATATCTTGCCTGTTAACTCGTGCGCGAGTGTACAGTACAGAGTGTATTCCCAAGTTTCTCAATTACTTTAGCCCTGCGTACTAATTAAAGTCTATGTCTAACTGAAAACGTGAACTCGAGTCAAGAGACATGGTTCGGTCCAAGCATGGCTACCCGAGTAAACAGGGGTTATACTCTCCGGATCTCGAAAAAGAAGCTTGTGGTGTTGGATTTGTGGCAAAGATAAATGGAGAAAGAAGTTACCAGGTAAAGAGAGGTGTTCTGTTGTTATGCAACTTGTTAGTTGTGCTGAGAGTTGGCTTGAAAGTGAATTGAATCCTTAAATTACACGGTTTATCGTAGAAGCGGCACGAATAGTAAGGTTATGAAACAGAACGATTTCGCAAATTCACTTATTTCTTTTATATATATAACCGCTTGGAAATCGTAGTTTACTATTTAAAACGTTGCTAGCCTTGTCGATCGTTATGTAGAATTCTAGTATCACTTAAACAACGGTTTTCATTCGAGCGAATTTTACTTCAACTCGCCGTCATGTGTCTGGCTCGAGGAGTAGTTTCACATTCATTAAGTATTTTCCCGGGTTTTTCTTCGGTCCACGACCCTCAGTGAGAATTTTTGGCAAAGTGCAGGGCCATTTTTTAGTTTGTTTACCTTGTCTTTTGACTTCGTTTCAAGATGCTTGCGTTGAAGGTTTTCCTTTACGTATTAAATATTAAATATGCTAGAAAAAACTATCAAGGTGACTTTGTTTTCGTGTTGTTATCACGCAAGACTCTGTTGACCCTGGTTGTGTGGGCTCGTTGTTCGCTTTTAACAATACCTGTTTCACTCGGACCCTTGTCTAGCCATCATCTGGTCGTGTTTCATTAGAATTTACATTCCTTACTCGCACCCAGAAACCCTTATTTATTTCGGAGGTGTGCATGTTAATTTTCAAGTCTTTAGCTATAGAAACACAGGTAGCCCGGGTAACTCCCGAAACGAAGGTGAATTTTCACCCTAAACGAGACGCTCGCAAATTTTAAATTTATTTTAGTATCATTGCATGTCAGTTAAGATAATACTGTGAATTTCTTTTATTATTGCTTAAGTAAATTTTTATTCAATTTTTATCCTTTTGTCATTTAACAGTTGTGTTGTTAGATCCGGTCTTAAATTATTTATCATTCGGTTGATTACATTAGTCTGTGTGTTTTTGTTTTGAACGTTTTTGGAATGAATGTTTTGAACGGATTTTGGAATTTTTTTATATTCTTTCTTGTAAAATAATCCACCTGATGGTTGAAAGTGTTGTCATAACTTGTCTTGTTGGAACTGTTTTTGGCACACGCCCGGAAAAAACCACACCCCACAGATTTTATTTGCAACCTGTTTTGCTCCTTTTTTGTTTTCTCCCTTTGGAGGATAATCTTGTTTTGAAACGTAGGATCATATTACTTTTGTCACCGTAGATATAAATTTACAGGGTTGTGGGTTGTGTTTACCGTGAAATTTATCAGAAGGGTGTCCCATCGGAAAATGTTTCATCAACATCTATACCCAATTCTTGCCTGCTTCAATGTTTGAATGTAATTCTATTTTTAGAGTAGATGGTATCTGCACTATTAATAATACAGAGCTTATACTATTTTTTTGGCTCTATAAGCTATTTTTTTGTTGATGATTGTGAAATTGAGTATTTTTATCCATGAGCTACTGATTATGCAATGTTTTGTATCTTGTTTTTAATGTTTTTTTATAAGTTAGAGAGTAAAATAATTTGATCAATTAAAACTTTGGTGAATTTTGGGTTTTTGAGATCAGATGAACTGAATATGTATTTTTTGTTTGAAGCGTGCTAGTTTTAAAGTGCAACCTATCATTGGTATCAAGCTGATGAAATTGTTTTAAAGTAAAAAAGGTTAACAGAATTGTTTTAAACCTTTTGTAAGCACAAGGCAAATATGGTAGATGAATTCTTACTGAAAAGTTCTTCAGTTTGGAAACTGTGAAGCATTGTTTCTTGTCAAAAAAATTACTCTTTTTGTAAAAAAACTCCCCAAATATAGACACATTTCATTTAATTATTAATTTCAAACTGTGATGGCTTTGTGAAGGTGTTATGAGAGCGACTGGTTAATGTAATACAGAAATCACTCTGACTGGCTAATATTTTTGACAGAATCTTATCAGTAAGGGAACAGACTGCAATACATAATTCACTTTATTGTGCATATTTAAAATGTTTTTCAAATTCTTGATGTCTCATTTTGCAAAAGATGAAAATTTATAAATTAATCATAACTTTCAAATAGAGATTAAAATATAATAAAGTGCTCCCCAACACATCCAATAAACATATTTTTCAAAAGTGATAGGAAAATTTTAAGATTAGTTTTTTGTTAAGCTGAACTGAAGTCAGTTTCTCATTATAATAGTTTCACTGTCTGTAGTCTTGAAATTACACAGATTAATTTTTCTTCTGCATGTGGATAGATACTGTCAAGAAGGAGTCATAAGTATTTAAGTTATACAGTGTTAACAGGAGTCATGTTTGGCTTATATCCTAGAGGCTAGTAACACAAAATTTGAAAGAAAGTGATAATGAAAAATTTGTGTGCTTAGTTTCATGATAAGAAAACATTGAAGACTTTTGCATGAGTCCCAGCCAGAATTTATTAATCAAAGGGCTCTTGGAGCCAGCTCGTTCATATTAAGGCTTGGGTTTGTATTGATTTCTGGACTCATTGAATATAGGTACAGTTGATTTCAGTTTATGTGAACTTTCAAGACCTATGGAATAAATTTTCTTTTATTTTTGGACTGTTGTGTGATAAGAAAACTTATGCATTTGTTGTGATGGGCAGAGGTCATTAGGTAGACAGTGTCCTTTTTGTTGGTGTGTGTGTGTGTGGGGCGGAGGATGGGCTGGGTGGGCATAATCAGGTATCAAATGTTGCTCTAGCAGCAAAATATCTGTAACCCTCATCTTTCATGATCATTTGCACTATTGTGAAATATTCCATGCCCATTTCTTGATATCTTTTGTTTTTAACAAACCGGCCATTGCATTTGGTTTCTAATAAAGCTGCAACAATTGTTCTTAGTAGTTAATATTTGTGTAGTCACCAAACAGATGAGAAATAAAACCACCAGGAAAGTAATCAAATGGCCAGTTGCGAAAGCAATGCTTTGCTTTTTCCTATAAAAATTCGCCAGTTCCTCATGTAAGCCAATAACAATATAAGGCACATAGGTGAAAATCAGTGGGTGTACACCCCTAAATGTTGAAAATATATCAAATCAAAGGAACAGTTTCAGTCTCAGTCCACACTTTTTTTTTTTTTTTTTAACAAAATAAACACATGACATGCAAAGCTGTCAATTGTTTCTCAAATATTGCACGTTTAATATTCAATGGTGACATATTAAGTTGGTAAATTCTGTACAGACGTCACACCAACCAACTGATGCACAAAGCAAAAAGACTATATGAAGGCTTGAAATTATGTTTCAAGAAAATGATCAAGGAAGTGGCAAGGAGTATTCCACAATAGTGCAAGTAATCATGAAAGATGATTGCAAAAAAGTGATTGCGTGACGCACGGTTAGTTGTAAGATAACATGTTATCATGTTTCAGACAAAAAAAAAAATGTATAAATTCTCAGTCTGCATTTTGTACTGACCACATTGGTAGTGCTGTTTTTGTTTCAGTGAGCCTCAAGTCTGGACCAAAATATTGACGTTAAAAAAAATTTTATTGAGACTATCTTGGTCGCTATGATTGAAATGTGGAATTTATATTGAAGTGCTCCTAAGGACAAGTGCAATGATAATGCAATGATTACTCTATACCAACTGAAGACAAACATAAATGCACAGCTTACTAAGAAGGCTGCCTTTGATGCCCTTTTGCGTGGTCTCAGCATGAGTTGAAATGAACCCCCTACCATTCCCCTAGGTGTGAACATTTTGGCTTCTTGATTCAAGTTGCTTTTTCAGAAGTTCAGAAATGTGATTTGAGGTTATTATTTTTATAAAACCATACAAACATTTTATTTCTTTCCACATGAGTTTCTGAGCTTCATCAAAATTAATTTTGACTTTCACCAAGTGGGGAAAGGTAGCATGTGAGACTACTTCCATTCGTGGTCCACAATGCAATGTCCATCTACAGAATACAACTTCCATCCACAGGCAACAACTTCTGTCAACATCTGCTTCGTTGCTTTCAGCATGAATGTTCTAAAACCAGATCACACTTTAGTTTCATTTAGGTTATATGTGATAAGATTTGTCAAAGCTGTATGCTTTCTATGGTATATAACAAAAAAAGTATATAACAAAAAATAATTTTTGTGTTCTGTTCTTGATCTGACTGCTAAAAAGAAGAGTGGGAAGCATACTGACAGGAGCACCTTAAAAAGGAATATTATTTTGAGGGGTTTTAACCTATAAACATAGACTGACTATGGTTTTCACAAAGAAATGAAATTAATGGAAATAGTGAAAAGTAATAGGTGACTTTTTTTCCTTGTCACAGGAAAAAAAATATATGAAAAATTAGGCCTTTAAAATTTAGCTGGAGAATTCTGTATAGAAGCAGTATAATCCTCTGATCTCATGTTCCCAAAGTACACCTAATTGACAACTACACAACCTGGAGTATGTACCTATCAACTGAGTGGGGAGGTCATATGGAAAAATGTTTGGCTCAAGGTCATGATGTATGGATTGAATGCTGGAAAGTCTTGGCATGATAACCAAGAGCCAACTGTTTTCCCTGTTTGGCCCAACCAAACTCAAGAGGCAATGAATCTTTTATTATGTGATAACTCTGTCTCATGAAATTTTCAGTCGTGTTTCGAGATGAATTAAAAAGGAATTACATTCATGAGCAGGGTGTGTGCTGGACATGTAATTAAAGGAAGGTTCTAATATGAAAACTTCTTTATTTCTTTGAGTCAGAACAAGAAACTTGTGAAATCATAACTTTTCCTTGCAGAAATATATCAATAGATGTGATCTGCACATGATGAAAGCTTTGAGGAAAAATTTTTTTCTTTGAAAGAGAGCATTTCACCATTTGAACTGGCAACTAGTGCTGAAAAGAGCCGTTAGATATGCAAAGTGAGCAAGCTGCAAAATACAATACCTTAAGTTATTAAACAGAATGATGGAATGGAGGACTGGTGGATCTGCTGAATGGTGGAATATCTTGAGGTGCAGAAAGATGGAATATCCTAAAATGCCAAATACCTTTTTTTATTTAACAAAAGCCTTGAAAAATGGAATTGCAATAAAAGAATAGATTATTTACATTTAACAGGCAACATTAAAAGAAGCATTGGTAATCATTATTGCAGCCCAGAGGACAAGGGAATCATGAGACTTTGGAACTAGCCTCTTTAAATTATTATATTACTATTGTTATCATTATTATTATTATTGTTGTTAATATTATTGTTTCCATTTAATTATTGGTTGAATGTCAAGTAGACAATATATTCTTGCATTACCTTTGTCTTGTGAAACAGGGTACTCATAAATATGTGGTATGCAGCTGGTTTTCTGTTTTCACGTGAGAAAAATATGCCGCAGCACTCACCTTCTAGCAAAACCCCTCATTCTTTTCAGTACTACGGAATTTGTGCTATATCAATACCCACATGCAGTCTTTGACTGTCAATTTTTAATTATTGTCTTAAAGGTGTTGTCTGAAGCACTTACAGTGCTGGAACGGATGAAACACAGAGGAGCTGTTGGGTGTGAAGAGAGCTGTGGAGATGGTGCCGGTGTCATGACAGGAATTCCACATGCTTTCTATGAACAAGTTATACAGTAAGAATTTTGTTTATAAACTTTGTGATTGTGTCTAGTGCAGTGGATGTAACAAACTGTAGACTTGATCTGGCAGATTATTCAGTTACAAGGTTTTCATCAAAGACCCCAGAAGTCTATGCACATGAACTGCTGCTCCCTTCTATACAAGAAAGCTGGGTAAATAAAAAAAGCAATGTACATGGTATTTGTGTTATGGTTTAGGGAAGGGAAATTGCTTTGGCCTATATTCAATAAAAGAGAACAGAGGTTTTTGTGACACATTTGGCAAACTGTTTTGCAGTACTTTGTTAAGATAAAAGAAACTCTGTCTTTGCACAGTGATACTGACCTGCCTGTGAGAAAATCATACTGTTTGTTACGTGCATGTCTAGACTCATTCCTATAGTTACATTGTGTATTACTGAAATATGTACTTGTGGGACCTTCTGTGTTTGAATCAATTGGGAAGTTGTATAGGAATATGATAAAATATTGAAAGACTGAAATAAATTGCTAGAAGATGTAAGAGGAAACACACTTTATTAGGATCAAGCTGTATTTTTATCTCTCCATGATGTCATAAATTATTTACAATTAGGTGATATTTTATTTGGATACATTTTTTCACCCTTAAACTTGATAATTTATGTCAACTTTCAGAGAAAACAATCTTGGATTCACATTGCCCATAGCTGGTGATTATGCAACTGGAATTTTCTTTATTGATACAGATCCTAACAAGGTAAGCTGATTTTAATAATGGCAAAAAAGCCTGTTAGCCCCTTTAACTCCTAGATCAACTGTCAACCATACAATTCTTATAATGTTAGTTCAGAGAATTTAGTTTTGGATCAAGTAATTATCCCTAAATTGATATTTTTCTTTTTTTCTTATTACTTATCTGGTTGATATTGTATTGGTATTGTGAAGAGAAATTCTGTCTTGGTCACTCATGGGAGTTAAAGGGTTAAGATATTTGCATCAGAGTCTTTGTTTCTTGCTTCCTGAATGATCTGTGTCTAAGAATCAAGTTTGGGAAATAAAGAATCAAGATTGGATGACTCTGAATTGTGTCACTGATGAAATTTGTATCAGTTGTGACATATGCGAGTCATTCTGGATATCTTGACTTTTTTAAGTATTTGTGTTCAATGGGAATGCCAGATATTTTTGTGAAATCCTCTTTTTTTTAAACTTAGAACAAGTCTAAGTGCTAAACATGAACTTGTGGCTCACTTTTGAGTAAACCACAAATTTTTACTTGCATTTTCATGTAACCCTTTCCTGGAAACTGACATTTTATTTCTAGCAACAATAGATTCAAATGACATAAAGCTAACTTTGAAATATTGAGCTTCAAGCCCTCGTATGCAACCTACTCTAAGACAGTCACCTTATGATGGACACTTGTGATAATAGTTTGTACAAATGCAGTGGACACTTAAAAACTGAAAATGAATTAAGGTAATGAAAAATATCCATGAAATTGAATCAGCGATCAGTTTAATTTGAATCTCTCATGTTTATTTCTGCATCAGGCCAAAGTATGTGAAGACATGTTTTCAGGACTTGCTAAGGAATGCCAAATTGAGGTATATGTGAAACTTACAACATTTAGTTTTCTTGAAATATTTTGGCATGGATTATTTCCTCTGTTTTTCATATCTTATATTTTCTCTGTTGTACACTAGTTTATAAGGTATCTTTCTGAAGTTTCTAATATTTCTTTCTGATTTAAATGGATAGGTCCTCGGTTGGCGGGATGTGCCATTTGACAACAGCATGATTGGAAAAACTGCAGTTGAAAGCCAGCCACTAATCAGACAGGTACAACTTTCAGTAACTTGGAAACTGGAGCCCTTTGAAATATGACTGCATATAGGGCTTGCTTGAAGAATGTAAATCTCTTTTTTAATTACTTTTAGGTGTTTGTGACAAGTTCACTTGACCAAGAAACATTTAAAAAGCAGGTATGGAAACATTTATTCAAGAAACAATGAAAAATCAATCAATGGTTATTGTGAAAAGAAATCCTGTGTTTTGATTGGCTCTGGCTACTTGAAAGATTGTTCCTAATGTCTTAATGCCCACTTAGGGCTTCCTTCTTTGTTCCTGTCTTAATGATTACTCTGGTTGTATTCAAGAAAAGCACTTTGCCATCGATCAATCCATGTTTTTTCACTGTGGAGGAGGGGGGTGGGTGGTTGGGGGTATTGGTATCACTCTTTTTTTGGATTTTACAGTTCCCTATAATAACTCTATACAAATTACATTTTCACCCATCTTGATCCCCACACACATCATGCCTCTCACATTAGGATTGCCAAACCATGGTTCCTGCTTTCTCCTTTTGTGGCTGCTTCAATCACAAGCAGGGGTAATTGTGCTGGGAAGTTGGGAAGAAGGTCTCAGACAATGTGGAGCTCATCTTTACTTATTGATAAATATTATTTTGATCCTTTCTTGAATTTTCAGGTTTATCTCTTGAGAAAAATGGCTACAAATAGAATTGGCACAAAAAACCGGCGGTTCTACGTCTGTAGTTTATCCTGTGACACCATTGTTTACAAGGTATTTACTATGTTTATTGAATTGGATAATATATTGCTTAATGAAATTTTTAGGATTATCAGGAGGTGGCATGGGGGAGTGGTTAAGGTGCTTGACTTGTTAACTAGTGTCCCAGGTTGCCATTCACTGGATTTGTTCTTGGTCACTTTGAGTTCAACTCCTCATCTGCCCTGTGTTGCAGCCAAACTGGACTGCCTGCTGCAAGTTGGGATTTTCAAGCATTTAATGTTTATTTCAGTCATTGTAAAGTGCTATTGGATAGTGATGGAAGTAACACTATTTAAATAATAAATTAAAAATATTATTATTATATATTATTTTATATATTATATATTATTAAAATTATTATTATTATTATTATTATTATTATTATTATTATTATTATTATTATTATAAAATAACAATGGTTTTTTGGGATTATGATCTCAGGGAATGTTAAAGCCAGACCAACTCCAAGGATTCTATTTAGATCTGCAGTGTAAAGATTATCGGTGAGAACATTGCTTTACAATACAACAGTCCATGATAGATCATTAACTTCTTCACTACTTGTTATTGATTTGTGTACATGTTGCATGTTGATGTAAAGAGTATCCAATAAGGTCTTTCTAATTAATCTTTTCATTTTTTATTATCTTTAATTGATTTAATTCCTTGAAGTTTCCCAATTAGATTTTCATAGCGAGGAGGAAATCAGGGGAAAAAGCAAAATAGTAACATGTTGTAATACTCCTTTTGTTTTGAATTTTGATTTTTTTTGTCTTGGGATAGGACCCATTTTGCTTTGGTTCATGGAAGATTTTCCACAAACACATTCCCCAGCTGGGAGAGGGCTCATCCAAACAGGTTTGTGTCTTTCAACTTTGTTCTGTCAAAATTTTTTAAAATTTATTTTTAAAATTGCTATTTATAAATTAATCCATTACACTCTAACATCTGTATATAGAGTCGTCATACTTTTTTCTATACATTTCTTTTTGTATATGCAAGGAGAATTTGTCTAACAATCAATAGCTTGTTGAGTTTGCAATTGTTTACTTTCTTCTTATGACTTTGGTGTTTGATTCAGAGGTGACACTTATTACTCCTAGGGGTTCAAGGGATAATGAAATTTATATGTTGTGCTAGTGGCAAGTGTTATGGTTGTTGCATTTGTAGTGGAGGAACTGCAGTGATGATTATGATGATGAAGTAGATAATGTTGATGGTAATAGAGATTATGATAGTAATACTGATGGTGAGAGAGACATGATTATTATCAGAGATTTTACTGATCACTGCTGGTGTTTTGTTAAATCTTGTTGTGAAAGAGCACTGTCAGGCAAGGCTATAGACAGGTAGAAAATAACTTTGAAAAAAACTTCTCTCTCTCTCTCTGTGATTTGAAAGTGAGTTTTAAAAGTATCTTTCTCCTTCCCTCTACTGAGAGAAGGAAAAATAATGGTGATGGTGATCATTACTCTTTTGCTATTACAGATATCTAGCTCACAATGGAGAGATCAACACAATAAGAGGAAACATCAACAACATGAACACAAGAGAAGGAACCATGGTTAGCAAGTACTTTGGCAGCAACACCCAAAAGTAAGAAGACTGAAACAGCACCTAGTGCTAGCAAGGCTTATGAAATTTAAGGAATTAAAGATACACTCTGACACTTTGTAAGAACAGCTAAAGGCATCTAAAAAAAAAAAATTTCAAGAATAAATAAGTTGGCCAGGAAATTTGTGGGCTAGTGGCTGAAAGATACATGGCTGTAGTAAGGGTTAATGAACTTAAAAGTTTTTATCAATTGATTTCTGTTCCTCAACTTCCTTAGGCTATTTCCTGTAATAGAAGCAGACTTGTCAGACTCAGGAAATGTGGATAATGTTTTGGAACTTCTTGTCATGGCTGGAGGACGTTCCCTCCCTGAGGTATAATGCACTACTTTAAAATTGCCCACCTTATTTTATTTGTACTATTTTGAGTGAAATTTGTAAAGTTAGAAAGGGGGGGGGGAGGGTGATGAGAAACAGGAACAGTGCATGATCTAACATGTAATTCTTACAGCTACATGCATAACTATAAGAAATGCATGGCATGCTGTAAGGAGAATTTGTTTTGAGATCTTGGAGGTGAAAAATGGAAGGAAAAAGAAAAGTTAATTGACAAGGGTATCTTTTTCTGTATTTGAAGGTAGAGCACTTTTGCCCCTAAATTATACTGATCCATAAATATATATGTTCTGTTTGTATTCAGTGCTATTGTTGTTATCTCTTAGGCTGTTATGACTATGGTTCCTGAAGCATGGCAAGGCAACAGTTTAATGAATACAGAAAAACAGGATTTTTATCGCTGGATTTCCTGTATGATGGAGGCATGGGATGGACCTGGTATGTGATATAGCCTGAGCAAAACCAGAAATGTCATGAAGCTTTTAATTTCTGAAGACATGTAGGAGTTATACTATTATTTAACTACCTTTATTAATAGTGATGCTTCCAGCTTCTTCATAGTCTTATAACTTGGTTTGTGTTGAATCACCAAGCCAACCTCTGCCAGTTTGATAGCAGATCAGTCTTGACTTAAATCAACACCGCTAATACTGTTTAGTAACATCATTTATTTCATTGCTTTTCAATTACAGCTTTGTTTACATTTTCTGATGGACGATACATTGGGGCTATCCTGGACAGGAATGGACTGCGCCCATCAAGATACTATGTGACTAAACAAGGCTTCATGGTCATGGCAAGTGAAGTTGGAGTCAGTACATTCCCTGATCAAGAAATTGTACAGAAGGTAACACATGAAATGTTCAAGATGGATATTAAGTAAATTGCATAATATTAAGTTAATTAATTCATAAAATCCCTCAGTGGTGCATTACATTTACGGTTTGCAGGGTTTTCTCTAAGGTTTTAAGTAGCCAGAGGTTTTTTAAAGGTAAACGGTAAACGGTATTCATATCTCAAAATCCAATATGGTGTACAAAAGGTCATATTGTTTGTACTTTCCTGCCACCACAGCAAGATTTGTCAAAAAGACAGTCCCCATCATTAACTAACCTTGAGTCAGAAGTCTTTTATGTTTTCAGAAAAGATAGGCAGTGCAAATTTATATTTTTATTGAGCCCAAGTTTAGACCTGATAAACATCATCCCTGTACGGGCTCTCGAAGCAATGAAAGTAGCAGGTGAAACCTTGCAGAGAAGCCAGCGTACTTTGCCAGCTGCTAGGTCTTATCTACAACCCTGGGTTTGGCTCTTAATCATTTCACTCCACTTCACTTCACTTCACTTGGTTTTTAGGGGATTTTTCATGGAGGGGGAAAATTTGAGAACCTTGAAAAAGACTTGGAACCAAACAGCAAACTCAACCTTCAATGGATGCCAGGTCTGGGAATCAAACCCAGGCGCAACCAGTATGATTCTACTGTTGTTTCTATTTCACCATCTAGAGTGCTCCTCAATCGGGAGAAGTATTGTCCAATTGTCTTTGGCTTGTTAGGAAGCTAGTCCATCAAAAGTTACCACAAGCAGTTTGTCTGGTTTCAGCTCAAAAACTGACTCCATCTATGCTTGCTGACAGAGACAAAAGTTCACTGAATTTAAATCAAGGTGACTGAGGTCTTTTCCAAAGCTTCTGCTACTGCTGTGCTAGACTAAAATGAAACTATCAATCCCTCAATATGAATATATCATGATAATTTAATCAGGCATGACTAGAGCATGCCATTTCAAAGCATGTTTGGATCCTGCTAGACAACTTATAGATGTGCCTTGATTCAATTGTGCCAATGGGATGGTTTCAAGCTTTACTATGCTCAAATCAAATATAATTTTAAAACAATTGGAGAAGCTTGATAGTTGGAAAGGCCTTAGACTATAGAATCTTTTTCTTTTCCAAGGGTCGTTTGCAACCTGGAAGAATGCTTCTAGTGGACACAGAGTTGGGGTCTATTGTGGAGGATCATGAGCTGAAACACAGAATGGCCAGTCTGCGACCTTGCGGTGAGCTGCTGAAAAAGAATGTGCGAACTTTGGAAGATATTCACCAAGCCTACCAAGCTTCAAAGAATCTTTCTGCAGACAAAGTGCCTTTGATCCAGCCATCCTCACAGAATGAGTTAATCCACAGAGACAAAAGACTGCCAATGTTTGGTTATTCCTTGGAAGATCTGAACATCCTAATTCTGCCAATGGTTAAAAACAAGTAAGTGGAATTTCAAGCCTTTCTTCATCAACTATGTATTGAGAGAAATTTTAGTTGGCCACAAATTTATGAGTGGAAAATAATTAGACAGTCATGTAAATGTTTCATTCCTCAATTGAAGCGGAGGCAATAGGAATGATGAGTTAATGCATAAAGCCATGCATTATGATTTTTAAAGAGGTAGTTTTTCAGGTAATGTAAAGTCAGAGTGACCCTTTAACTCCCAAGATCTGATTATTAATTCTCCCCTCTAGTTGCTAATCAGTCTCTTCTAAATTAGTTTGGAGATTTTGGTCTTAGATCAAGAAAAACAACTTCTATGTGATAAGTTTAAGTATTCTCAATACCTGTTTGCTAGATAGTGTATGGATATTATAGGGAGAAGTTACTTCTTAATCACTTCTGAGAGTTAAATGGTTAAGAATGTTAGACTAGTGTGCAACCTGTGATAGGGTTGCATACCAGACAGGGCTCCAGTATCAACTTCTTTTCTAAGTTGCTATTTGGCAACTTAAAATAAAATATGGGCATCAGAATTTAAATATCTGTCCCTGGAAAAAGGAAAGAGAAACTTGCAAGTTATTGTTTTTAGAGGTCCAAGTGACATCTCTAGACTTGAGACTTAGACAACTGTGGATAAGATGGTGAATTTTTTTTTATCAGAGAAAATGTTGGAGCATTTCTCTTTTAGTGCAATTTTATGCCAATGTGCATTCAATTTTAACCTTGCAGCTTGCTGCAGGTCACCAAATTAGCTAATTTAGCTGCAAAGTTAGTTACCAAAACTTTTCTGTATCTTTCTTATTAACAAAAATGGTGGCAGTTTAAAGTATTACATTCAGGTTATAGATAGCTCTTGCTAGCAGTCTTTGGTCTTACCAGCTAATTGGTATTTGGCAAAGAGTTTCTTTTATTTAGTACGCTGATTGTTGATTAGGAAAGAGGCTCTTGGTTCCATGGGTAATGATGCACCCTTGTCCTGCTTGACAATGCACCCACAGTTGGTATTTGATTACTTTAAACAACTCTTTGCGCAGGTATGTTGTAACAAATTTGAGATTTTCTTATTTTAAGTCATTATATCTTCTCTAAGCTCTCAGAGAAAGCATGCCAACATCTATGTTTTCGTCATAGCAAAGTTATGCTACCCTTTTTCTACAACAGTTTGTCTTACTGCACATAAGAAAATCAGGGTTTTTAAGTACATTGATGCACAACAAATGGATTGCAGATTTTCTGTTTAGATTTGTTTTAGACTGGAACTGTCCAATTTGTTGTGAGGCCTGTTTAAAGGTTCTCTATCTTTACCCCATGGTCATGTAACATTTGTTGGGGGAGATGAAAATATATAAGGAGTGTGTAAGCAGAATTTTCAATCATCATGTTATTTGAAGTGTGCAAATGTGTTGAAGCTGGTTAGTGGCATATTGGCATGAATATAGACTGGTTCCAAATCTTTTTTCTATCAGCCTTCAACTTAAACTTCACCCTTTTATCTTTGCTTAAGATACTTCTTAAACCCCCTGACATGTCAGGGTTTTTAGTAAATAGCCATGATAATAGTATAGTGTTTTGTGTATGTGTGATGATGGCTTCATTTTGGTTTAGGTGACAAATCCTCCAATTGATCCAATTCGTGAGAAAATTGTCATGTCACTGGTGAGTCTTTGGCAGCTTTTTCAAATTTCAGTTTGAAGTTTATGTAAGAGTTTTACATTGAAAATGCTCCTCAGCAAGGGCACCTTTATGGAGTGACTCTTCCATTGTTTCCAGGGTCACATTTGAATCTTTAGCATTAACTATTAAGTAAGGAGGAAAATTAAAGGTGCTGGAATAAAACTCTGGGAATAGGGATGAGAGCCAACAAAAACTTCAACCCAAATGTGATTTCAAGTCTAGAAATAAATCCTGGCAGTGGTGATTGACAGTAACCAGTCTCATGACTGTACCATCCAGACTCACCTTTGTTAGAAAGTTCACTACTACTAGTGTTTTAAGACAATGGGAAATTCCATTTTTCATGTGTTGTGTTGTTAACTTCCAGCAATGAATTATCATAATTGTATCATTCATTTCAAGGCATGCCCAGTTGGACCTGAGCCAAATCTCCTTGACCCTGATGTTTCAGACTGTCCACGTGTGTATTTAGAACACCCAATACTTTCTAATGCTGATGTGCAGGCAATCAAAGAAAGTGGTCTATCCTGGTGTAAGGTTTGTACACACAATTTATAAATTGCAAATTTATTTGAGCTGTAGAGGGTTATGTTTGTTGTGTTTAAGCAAAGAACAAGGTTTTAAAAGAACATTATTTAACCTAAATAACATGGACAACTAAAAGGTGATCACAATAAATTATTTGCAAGTTAACAATACATGATCAACACTAAGTTGTATTTGGCCTATTAGCAATCAACACCACAGTGTTCTAATAACAGGTCTCCATTTCAGACACAGACTATTGACATGGTGTACCCTGTAAAAGATGGAGTGAATGGTCTTGTTCCATCACTTGATAGAATTTGTAAAGAGGTAAGCCCACTGTATAATTAGACTATTTGGTTGAATTATAAGTGTTACTTAACTTACAAGTGTTACTTTACTGTTACTGGACTTCAATTGTCATTACAAATTTTGGTACCCTTGAAGTATATGTTCTATGCCAATAAACAGTGTATGGTGAACAGTTGATAAAATACCCCCAGATCAAGGGTATGAAAGGGTTTAAGGTAATGGAAGGCTGGTGGCATATCTTTAACATTTAATCGGCCACTTTTCTAATTGTAAGGTATTATCTTTTTCTTTTAACATACATAAATCTTGTTTTTCCCTCTTTTTGCCCCAAGGCATCTGAAGCTGTGGAAAATGGATGTGCTTTTCTTGTGTTATCTGATAGAGCTGCTGGAAGGGAACATGTACCTATGAGGTGATGTTAAACTGTTTTTACTGGATTTCAAAAATAAAAGAGGTGGTAAAAAACTAAAAAAAGGATGCAGTAAATTATTAGTTAACACACTTAACTGCTGGTTCCTTGGGTTGTCTTTGATACAAGCAATATGTCTGCTCATTTGCCTTAACTCAAACAATCTTGGTGTAAGGGGCAAAAAAGAAATGAAAATGGTGCAAAAGCAATATTTTATTGACATGTTCTTCTCAGTTTAACTAAGAAGGAGACTACGTAGTGAAAACATTATGGCTGGCTATGTGATGTGTGAACACAAGTTGTCAAATTGGTGACTTTCTTTGCAATTTCAGTCATGAAATCTTTTTTCAATTGTTCTAGGGGACCATTATTAACTGCTGCATGCTTGAAAGGCTATCTTGTTTTTCAAATATGCATAATCATGTTCTTTTCCAGGCTATCCAGGCTCTTTGTTTATTTTAACAGAGTTGTCAGTGAATTGAAAGACTATCAACAGCCTGTTTCACCATGAGTGTCCATACATTTTGCAGAAAGAAAGATGGTTCCTATGACTATATACAGCATCACTTAATCCTTTTTCACTGTTTTTATTGTAGTTCATTACTGTCATTGGGGGCAGTTCATCATCATCTCATCAGAATGAAGCAAAGGTCACAGGTTGGACTGATTGTTGAGTCAGCAGAGATAAGGTAGGGTCTTTTTCCTCATGTTTTTTATTTTTTTATTTTCACAGTCCAAAAACAGAATGACTCTGCTTTACTTTCCCTTCCTCAAAAAGTACTTTGATAGAATTGTTCGTTTGTTTTACTCAGTTTGTTTTAACTTGTATGTCACATAATATGATGGCAATTTCACCAGCTATTTTTTTGTGCAGGGAAATCCATCACTTCTGTGTTCTGCTGGGTTATGGTGCTGATGGAATTTCCCCATACTTGGTTTTCGAGACTGTTGTAAATCAGCGACAGCAAGGTATACAATAAGACAGTCAACTGTGTTTACTCTCATTAGCAAGTTGTTCACGACAATTTTCTGGGTGAGGTTGGTCTTATTAACTAACATTTCAACAGCCAGAGAGCAAGTCCTCATTTTAAATATGTACTTATTTATTGAATGGGAGGGCAGAACTGCTAAATATGTGGCTCTAATAATGATCATGAATAACTGATCGAGTGCAACCTTACTCAGTCAATAAGTGTTAAATCATATGAGCACTAATATGTTAAAAAGTTTTTCAATTAACTTTGAAGCTGAACAGGACTTGGTTTCATACATAAGAAGGGCACACTGGACAACTGCATAAATATTTTATGATCAAAACTTTTTCTTTATTTCTTTGATTGAAAACAAGAATGCAGCAATTCATTTTAAGTTCAAGTTTAGAATTAAAATTCATTTTTCCTGAAAAATGCAACAAAGCCCTGACATTGTGGGGCTGGACAACTTTTTCTTGGGATCATCTCATGTCTACCTTTCCAGCCCCACATGTCAACATTCATCATGATTTTCTGAGATTGTGTGCACAGGTCAGGAGAGGTTGTATGATAAAGTGCCCTACATAAATTTTAAGGTTATTTCTGATGCAGTTGTTACTGCAAGGTTCAAACTATTTACAACATTTCTTACTGATCATACTGTAGTTCAAATGTAGTTTTTCTGATGTACTCACTTTCAATGTGTTGTCCAAAAACTCAGGTATGCTGGATCCTCCTCTGTCAGATAAGGAAATAGTTGAGAACTATACTTTTGCTGTGAAAAAAGGTATAGCAAAGGTCATGGCAAAAATGGGGATTTCCACTTTACACAGTTACAAGGTTAGTTCATGTATTTCTGCAAAGGTGGAAAGATGTCACTGAAAGTGGCTTGTTCATAAAACCATCCATCAACAATATGTCTTCAAATTGTATTCAATATTCTTTGTCTGGTCTTATATACATGAAAATTTCAAATACTGCCTGTTCACTTGGTCAACACAAAAATAATGGGAGCCTCATAAATATAATTGTTAGCTCAGGAGAGGACAGACATTTGCAGTTGTAATCTTAAATTGAAGGAATGTGATCCTCTTTTTCTGTCATGTGGAAATGGTTAGGTGTTCATGAGTTTGCCAGAGAAAACTTGTATTTTTAGACTCTTCCTCCTGGCTTGGTCATGGTTTGCATGGCCAACACCAGCTCATACATGTATATCTACTTTCAGCCAGCATAAAAAATACGAAAACAAGAAATACAAAAACGCAAAATCACATATCTTGCATCTTGCTCTCCTTTCATTGTGTGAACATGGTAAACATTTCCAAAACTTTCAGGTATTTACAGCTTTCTTGATATGACATTAATATTCAGTCAGACATAAACATTAGGTGTTGATTCTTTTTTAATAGGGTGCACAAATATTTGAAGCTGTTGGGCTTGCAGAGGAGGTAAAAGATATAATGACAATTATGTATCATAAATATTTATAAATTTTTAATGTTATTTAAAAGTTAACTTCATCTACTAACATTTTTGTAAAGCTTACTATGGATATCACTTGTTGATATGTCTGGTTAATAAAGAAGGTGCTTATGTTTGGCGTTTTTTTTAATGGGATAGCATTTTTAAACGCTATTGAAATTAAAATTCCTTTTAACTTTACCTAGGTGCCCAATTTTGTAATAAACACGTTGTTTGCTTGAAGAAAAAAATTATTGTCTTGCAGGTGGTAGATAAGTGCTTTGCAGGAACTGCATCAAGATTGAGTGGAGTGACATTTGAAATGTTAGCACAGGAGGTGTGTAATTACAGCCCCTTTAGTGCTCAATGACATATGCTTAATCAATGATCAGTTTATTTTAAGTGTAAGATTATAATTATATTTGGCTCCCTATTTTACAGGCATTGGACAAGCACAGTATTGCATTTTCTGACCGAGAATGTGACAATGTCCTCGTCAACAACAAGGTACTCAATAGTGTTCATTCGTAGTTGGTCATTTTAACTTTTTATGCAGACCCAGGTCATGCTTCATAATACTTCCCTGGCAGATTTCAATGATGCCAATACTTGTGCAATTGTCAAGAGACCATGAATCAAAGGGTTCTTCAATATCAATTGTGTTGATAGTCAAATTGATGTGAATCATGCTTTGACTGGTTTGTGTTTAGGGTGAGTACCACTGGCGGTTGGGAGGAGAAAAGCATATCAATGATCCTAGATGCATTGCAAACCTACAGGTTAGTTTGTAAAACACACTATTACTCAATTAAAGCACCTCCCTTGAGTTTTATAATGTTCTTTGGGAATAGACACTGTGTAACTTTCTCTTCCAAAGGTTCTGCCACACGTTTCTTCTGAACCATCCATCTTAAGAATGACGAGTATCTTAATTCTCCTTAGAATTTCATCGTGAAAAGTGAAGGGGATTGGTTATGAGATGTAAGGGGAGTGTCATTCAGGGGATATGGCATAGATTAGGTTATTGCCTTGATTATTTATGGAGTGGAAGAGTCAGGGTGTCTGTGTTTTTTTTGTTTTTTTTTGTTTTTTTTCTGAAGTATTTGATATATATTGTTTTGAACAGGATGCTGTAAGAATGAAAAGCCAACCTGCCTATCAAAAGTACAGTGAGACGTCCATTGAAGTGGTGGGTTACTGTTGCAGTGAAAAATGTTCTGCTTTATTTTAGACATATGCAAGTAGTCTTGTTTAGGCTTGTCATTTATGTTTGTCTTTAATACTCTAGGTACGTTCTTGCACCCTCCGAGGACAGCTGCAGATTAAATTTGCCAAGAAACCTCTGGACATCTCAGAAGTTGAACCAGCTTCAGAGATTGTCAAGAGATTTGCAACAGGTAGGCACGAAATTAAACCATCTGTGACAAAAGCTGAGAAGCAGATAGTAAATTATGAAGTTTGTTTATAGAGCACTCTTTTGCTTTAGTTTAATTTATTTCTCAAAAGTATGTGTATAAGTGGAATAGTACCTAAGAACTAGTTGTTTGTACGATAGTTGTCATGATGATTTTCTCTTTAGGTGCCATGAGTTTTGGTTCCATTTCATATGAAACCCACACAACTCTTGCTACAGCTATGAACAAGTGAGTAGTTGTTTGTTTTGATTCTTTTAAATTTCTCAGACAGTCAGGATTTGTTGATTTATTAGTATGTATTGATTGATGTATTGTATGTATTGAATGCAATTGAAGCCATTCTAATAGGAGGAAAGTTGTCTTTCAAACTCTGGTCAAATCACCCACTCAAACACTATATACACATTCTGGTGAGAACACCTTTCCCTATTTAGAAGCAGACACTATATATCAGAAACTGGTTCAAACTTTCTTCTTTTTTCAAAAGTCCCTATATGTGCATGCACTCCTGATCTCACTCAATGTTTAGCAAACTTCACTTTACTTGGAGCCCCATGACATTAAAAGGGACTTCTGTTTATGAGTAGGTATATTAGTCTTCTTTTGTGAACCCAGATCTGCACTTCTTTTGTTTTGTTTAGTTTTGTCTTGTTTTGTTTTTTTTTTAGTTCTGTCTTGTTTTGTTTTTGTTTTTGTTTTTTACAATGTATTTTGCCAACAATGACTCGTTTGTTCCTATATTTGTATTCTACTGTTGACCATGAAAAGGGAAAAATCCTTCCTATAAGAAATAAAATGTATAATATGAAATAGCATGTGGACAGAACTTTACTTTCCTCTTCCATCAGAATGGGTGGTAAAAGCAACACAGGTGAAGGTGGCGAGGATCCAGTGAGAGGAAGTGACAACAACACCAGATCTGCCATCAGGCAAGTGGCTTCTGGAAGATTTGGAGTGAATGCATGGTATCTTGCAATGGCAGAAGACCTGCAGATCAAGATGGCACAGGTAATCTTTAAATCTCTCTCTGAAAGTATTAGTGAAATTGTAACCATGATTGTGTTTTGAAATTCACAAGAGTAATCTAACCTTTCAAAAACTGTCTTCTGATCCAATTGAAAAATGTTTCAAAGGATGCAGTCAGTTTAAATCTTGCTCATCGACTTGGGTGTTCACCTGGCATGATTTGAGTCATTTTTTGTCTTCTCCTTTTGGTACATTGGTCTGCCTGTGCTCAAATGTTCAAATTTGAATTTTTTTTCTTTTTTCAGGGAGCTAAGCCAGGTGAAGGTGGAGAATTGCCAGGATACAAGGTATGAATGACTTCGTTTACTTTCTGTATAATTTGTGGGTAAATATTGCTCATAAGCTGGTCAAAATGAAGATCAGTGTGACATAAGGTTTGTGTGCACCTTGTCTGATAAAAATAAGTACTTAACAAATTTTTATACCAAAAAAAAAAGCCAAACTGGGACAGTCACCTAGATAAATCAGCTGGAGAAGCAAGGTAGAGGCACATTCCCCCCACCCTCCTTGACCTCAAGGTTTGGATCAGTCAGATTCCATTTACACGAAGCTCCTGAACGAAGAAATTTAAGAAAATTAAAGTGAAGGCCTATTAGTCTAAGTCTTTCACTAAACAGGTGTTTTTTATTATAGTGAACTTCTTGCTAGGGCTCATCTTACAAGCCTGTACAACAGGTGACTGCAGGACATAGCTATTCTAATGTTCAAGGTCAAATACAGGCTGCTGCCAGTAAACATTATCAACATTTTCAGGAACTCTCCTTCAGACTACAATCTTAGGAAGTCAGACTTTTTCATCCAGAGATACAATACAGTAAGATTTAGGAAACACTTGCTAAGATTTCTTGGGCCATAACTCTGGTCAAAATCACTTACTAAGGACAGTTCAATAGTATCATTAAATGCATTTAAGTCTAGTATAAGTAAAAGGGACCTGACTGCCTTAGTGACTAAGACATGCTCCAACTTTCATCTATGTAAATTGTGATCTAGTTGGTATTTATTAAAACACATGTAGTAATTGCAATACCACTACTTATTTACCACAATTAGTTAATGTAGATAGATGTACTACAGACTAATATAGAATCCACAAAATGGATTTAACACTAACTTATTACATATAGTTTTAAAACATTTATAGTACACAGACATAATTTCATAGGTACATAATATACAGAATTTCATACTATACAATATTAGTACACAATATGTAGAATTCACAACATAGACCTAACTTTTATTTATTAGGTACAGTTTTAATGCATTCATTATATTTTCTTATATTTGGTGGGTGGGTGGGTGGGTAGGTTTTTTAAATGTACAATTGTAAGCATCATATATAATATATAGATCACAACATAATATTCACAGTGTTTTTACAATTCTCGCAATTATTTTTACAATCATTTTTATCATTATTGTACTAAATAGATACACCCTTAGTTTCAGTTTGTTTTAACCATTTCTGTTAATGTTCCCAATTAGTTAGCTACATGTGGCTAGCCAGAAGACTTAGACACTTAATTAAAGTTATTGATTGATTGATTGATTGAATTTTTGAATTTTTGTAATATTATCTAAAGGCACAAATCGACTGAGTGAGGTATTAAGCATATCATAGTTTGTTTTTCTTACCTAAAATGTGACACTTCTGATTAATTGTGTCTTGGCAGGTCTCCAAGCATATTGCTCAGACTCGCAAGTCTGTCCCGGGAGTTGGTTTGATCAGCCCTCCACCTCACCATGATATCTACTCTATTGAAGATTTGGCAGAGGTTACTTTGCTTTGAATACATTTTTTTTTCTTTTAATGCTTTTTTTGTCTTATCAAAAAATTATTTTGAAAACATTTCTTGTTGTTGTTTTGTAGCTTATTTACAACCTAAAATGCGCCAATCCTCATGCTAGAGTCAGTGTGAAACTGGTATCTGAAGTGGGTGTGGGTGTTATTGCTGCTGGAGTTGCAAAGGTTCGTGAACTCTTAATTGACTGATCTTTATAACAGGGTAATTTTGTATCACCAACTAAGTTGATAATGTAAATTGGCCACAGTAAAGAGTTTAAAAGCTGACCTTTTGAGTCCTAGCCATTCATCAATCACTCAAACGAAGGGCTTATGCTTGAAAGATTGGCCTTTAAACTTTTTATAGTGGCCAGTTTATGTTATCAACTCAGTTGATTACACTAAGTTATCCTGTTGTACTCTTCTACTGATGCAGCATCACAGTTTCTCTAGAAACTTACCCCGCTTTATTCATTGATCTTTATAACATCCTGTGCATGGTCTTTGCTTCCTGGTTGAAGTTCCAGCTTTGGCAAGGTTAACCATGTAGGTTCTACAATGTTGCACTTTGGTTGTGCAGTGCCTCTTTTCACCTTGAAATATTCATGAATTACTTTATGTTGGAAGTTTATATGGAGATGTTACATTTTCATCTCTTTTAGTAATCAAAGGGTTATTAAGTTAACCTGTTTATTTCCCTAGGGCCACTCTGAACACATTGTTATTTCTGGTCATGATGGTGGTACTGGAGCAAGCACATGGTCAGGCATCAAGCATGCTGGGTTGCCATGGGAACTTGGTCTCTCTGAAACCCATCAAACACTTGTGCTGAACAATCTGCGCCGAAGAGTCATACTTCAAGTTGATGGGCAGCTAAGGACTGGGCGTGATGTGGTAGTCGGTGCTCTATTGGGTGCTGATGAGTTTGGATTTTCTACTGCTCCGCTCATTGCTATGGGTTGTACCATGATGAGAAAGTGCCACTTGAATACATGTCCTGTTGGAATTGCCACTCAGGTAATTGCACTACTGCTTCTGTTATAGAAAAAACTGCTTTACTCAACTCTGCTTCTTAAAATTAAGTGAAAGAGTACTCGATTTCTACATGGCTCCTCTATGTCAACTGTGGATAACTTGCATCTGAAATAATGTGATGAGCACTGAAGTGTGTTGTCCAACTGGTACCAGCAATGCAAGAAAAGACCTCACCAGATTAATCCACAAGACAACCTGGACCATTTTGCTGTCATAGCACCTTATTAGGCCTAGAACTCCCTGATTTGAGGGAATCTTTTTAGCCATCTTTGGCATTCCGTTTTGATATTTGCCATTGATATCACCTCTAGCTTGATTTTACCCAGACTTTTTTATGTCAACATCAGCAACCTGCTGACAATCTCTAACAATTTGTGAGATTTTGTTTTTGTTTTTGTTTTTGTTTTGTTTTTTTTAGTTCTTTGTTTCAAATGTTTCATCCAAGTAACCACAAGGTATGAGTAAGTCATAAAGAATGGTAATGTCATTATAATAAAACTGTTATCGATTTTTTGCAGGACCCTGTACTGAGGAAGAAGTTTGCAGGCAAACCAGAGCATGTTATCAACTTCTTTTTCATGCTGGCTGAAGAGGTGAGGAATGAATGATCTCTTGTTTATGTTACCCTTGAACTACTTATTGTTGGAAAAGCTGTTTTTCTTATCTTCTTACTTTGATTCATAAAGATCAGTTGAGAACATTTCTCCATTGGTTCAGATTAAATCTCTGTTAAAATTTATTTTCCTGTCCTTAAAGTATGTAAAATGATGTTCTTGATTACAAGTTGGTGAAATGTTTTGAACCTTCATCAATATTCTGTGTTTAGGTTCGTGAGTATATGGCTAAAATGGGCTTCCGCAGATTGAGTGAGATGGTCGGACGATGTGACTATCTAGAGCCTGCAGACCCTCTCAATGAAAAAGTCAAGGTACATTTTGTGGCAGTGTTACTTTGTCTAATCTCACGCAAAAAAATCATAATCATCGTAATCATCCTATTTTGTTTGTTTGTTTTTTTTTTGTTCACAGTTATTGGACTTTAGTGCAATCCTTATGCCCGGTAATGAGTTGAACCCTGGAGATCACTTGGGAGGAAGTGAGCCTCAAAATCACAAGCTGGAGCTACGCAAGGTAAGCATTGGACACAAACCCACAAGACTAGGTCGAGTACACGAAGTCACGTTGTTTTTCCAAAACAATTGGGTTATCAGACCTTTCTGCTTCTTCCCACATCAAGTGTAGTGCCAAGTTTGCAATTCACAGTTTGTTGTTAGAGTTGAAATACCGAAGCTATTGCAGGCATATACCTCCTTTTGTCTCAGGTCAAGAGCTGTCTTGTGGGATTTCAATCTACTTTGACCTTGCCTGGGTATTTGACTCGATAAAAACAAAATTTGAGAGTGGTAGGATTGTAATTGATTGCTGTTACTTGATTTTGCTGAAGTGAAACACTTTCAGGTTTAAAGGGCCATTCTTCAATTCACTTTACAGGACAACCAGCTCATTGAGGCTGCTAAAGACATTCTAAATGGCGCTTCAAAGCATTTGCGTCTTGATGTTCCTGTAATGAACATGGACCGAGCTTTTGGAACCACTCTCAGTTACCACATTGCAAAGTGAGTAATCAGTACAAAAAATCACTCCCCTCACCTGAAGAGTGCTTGTTAACCATCATAAACCAAGGTGTTATCACAAGGAATATTTACATCATCACAGTGATGAATGAGCAACAAAGATGTCTAATGCCTATTTCTAAACTTTCATCCTGGTCATTCTGATGTAAGTGTGGTTGCTTTCAGACTTTGTCTCGACTAAGGTTGCACTGAAAGTCACAAAGCTTCATTTTGTCTCTTTAATCAGCACTTAGCTCCCTTTGTTATCGTCGAACGATTCTCGTGTCATTTTGTTTTTGCACATGTGTCTTCCATTACCTACTGACTCAAATAATAACCCTCTAGTCTCCATTGCATGACAAACACCCACAATCCCCCAATTTGGACCATGGAAGGCGAGCACTGGAAGTGTCAGCTTTCTAAATTGGCACCAGCTTTTTTATCGACATTCATTAACTTTTTATTGATAGTCAGCTTGGTTGTTGTTAGACTGCCCACACAAATACTAATTAGCTCTACTGAGTTGGTTTGGCTTTTAAAACGTACCTGCGTAAGGTAGTTTCACTTAGCGAGTTTGAAGCCTCTTCTATGTTGCACATTAGCTTATAACAACATGCCTGCTTTCGTGGTTTTGAGGAGGAACTGAATTAAAAAGTTACTTTTGTTGCTAGGAAATTTGGCGAGAAAGGTCTCCCTGATGGCACGATACACATCAAAACCCGAGGCTCTGCAGGTAAGTAAGTAATGTATGACTACTTAGTGAGATCTTTGTGGTGCAGCCATTGCTTTCAGATTCTTTGATTGAGAACCATATACTTAAAATATTCAAGAAGGCCTATCACATCAAAGCTAACTATTCCATCGTCCAGTTTTCTTTGGCGTATTAGTGTCCATTTTAGAGATGTTGGTTTGTTTGTACCAAACGAGAAGTTATGATTTCAATGTGGTCTGTTTGAATTTTTTTAGGTCAAAGTTTTGGTGCTTTCCTTTCTCCTGGTTTAACACTGGAACATGAAGGTGATTCAAATGACTATGTGGGCAAGGTAATTATGTACTTAAAATATTTACTTTTAATGTTCTTAAAAAATGCTCTCAATGACGTTGTTCATGTTATTCGCGTACTTGAGGTACTTGCTCTTTTTTTCAGGCTCTGTCTGATGCTCCAAATGAATGCGCTACTTATCAAACTGACATTAATTTGCTCTCTAGGGTTTAGCCGGAGGCAAGATAATAGTATATCCAAGCAGTAAACGTCCTGAGAACTTCAAAGCTGAAGAAAACATTATTGTGGGAAACGTTTGCTTCTACGGTGCCACTGCCGGAAAGGTACAGTATAATTTTAACTTTTGGTTAAATAAAATCGTCGGAAAGTAAACTTGACCCTATTTTATTAATCAAGTGAGTTATTTTGATATAGTTATATTTTTTCCTTTTTGTGCTCAGGCCTTTATAAGGGGTATTGCTGCCGAGCGATTTTGTGTCCGGAATTCTGGAGTGACAGCAGTTGTGGAGGTGATTTGAGTTCAGTTTTTTAGTTAATTTCCTTGTTTAATTTCATTTCTATGGTTTGTTGACCTAGTTCTGTTTATCTTGTCCATAATTAATTTTACCTCTAGCTTTTCTTAACCCTCTAACTCCCAGATCAAATTTGTAATTCTCCTAAATGTCAACCATACCATTCCTATATTGTTAGTTCAGAGAAATTAGTATTGGATCAACTCATCCCCAAATTGATATTTTTCTTTATTCTCATCACTTATGTGGTGGACATTGTATTGATGTTGTAAGGAGAAATTCTGTCTTGGTCATTCATGGGAGTTAAAGGGTTAAAGTTCGTTTCTCGCTTCACATGAAACTAAACCTTGACATGCTTTAAAAGCAGAAAGTTCAGATTATTACCGTTGCGAAGGTTATCTTATCTCCTACCTTTGCTTTTCTTCAAAGGGTGTTGGTGATCATGGCTGTGAGTACATGACTGGAGGTGTTGCAGTTGTTCTTGGTGACACTGGTCGAAACTTTGCTGCTGGAATGTCAGGAGGAATTGCTTTTGTACTTGACAGGTAAAATGACTTTTAAAACATTTATCTTTCGTGGCAGGCACTTAGCAAGAAGGCAAGAAACGCTCATGAGAAAACAGACACGCGCGCGTGTGGTTTATCGCTTGTGCAAAGCGTTCTACATCTCTCTTAAACTTGAGCGCCCGCCACGCAGTCTGTCCGGGTTATATTTAAAATAACGTCTTTGACCTCGTTATTTATTATTAGCCACAATAAATTTATTCTAACCTCTTGAATTTATAGAAAGAAGGTCTTCTCCACATTGTGTAACCAGGAGATAGTTGACCTGGAGCCTGTTGTAGGAGTAGATGCCGAGCTGGTCAGGGGACTGGTGCGTGAGCATCATCAGCTGACTGGTTCGTCGGTGGCCGAACGTCTTCTGGAAGACTGGGAAAGCTCGTTGAAGATGTTTGTGAAGGTATAGTCCTAGAGAGTAAAAGCAGTGAAATCTCATTTAGTTTTTGAGTTAATTTTTGATAGAGATTATTAGTCAAAACATGAATTAGGAATATGAATCATGGTCATCTGTTTCATGAAGTACTGCAGTTTTCATCGCTGAAGGCTAATGTTTTGTTTTTTGCATTTTTTTTTTTCGACGGCTATAGGTGATGCCTCGTGACTTCAAAAGAGCTCTGGAACAATTAAAAGAGGAGGAAGCTGAGGTATCCTTAAATTCTTCGTTATTGCTCGAAAACTCTCTCCTCCGTAGATGCCTTGTGCAATTTCCTTATAGGGTGACTTTGTGGAGGAGAGAATCTTGAAAACCTTATATTTCTATCGCCATGTAACTCAAAAATCAGATCTTTCGGAATGCAACGGTAAAGTTCCTTCCTTCAGATAACATGCAGTGACCTTTTACAAAGAAGAGAGTCAAAACTGAAGACTCAGACCGGACCCACACTCAGGGTCTTAAAATAACTGAGGAGAATGTGTTGCCTTTGCTATGACATCTGCCAGCGGTTAGACATTCTAGTCTTCTCGGATAAGGACGAAATGTCGTAGGCCCCGTCTCCTGCATCTTCTCGGTACTAGTTAGTAGGGGACGTTAAAGAACCCACACACTTATCGCAAAGATAAGGGAACGTAGTTCCCGGTGTTGTGGTCTGCCCTAGATTCTGAAATTGATGTGATGCGTTGATACGCTTTATCAATTAATAAAGTAGAAGTAGAAGCGTGTTTATTCGTGGAATTCTTATAACTTCACAGTTTAAACCAGTGAAAAAGGTACATCTATAAGCAATTTGTGTCGAAGCAAAATAAAATTACGCAGTACATTCTAATTTAAGTATGCAAAAACAATAGAAATATTATTCAACATTGCATGCGCAGTTACCTTTTACTAGGCGCAAACTTTCATTCGAAATAGCCTCGATATTGTTTTGTTTTCAAAGAAGTTGAGAGGACAGAGGCGAATTGACAAGTAGGCGAAGTAACCATTACTTGCAGCAGAGTTCATCAAACCAATAGAGACATGTCGGTCTTAAACCCATTTTTTGTTTTAATGATGATACAGAGAGTGTCTGGGAGAACTGCAAGAATAGCGAGATTATTGTGAAATTTAACCGTGCCATTAAATCTCCTCAGTAACAGAAAGATGATCCTTGTAATTTTTTCTCTGGTAAATTACGCGACTTCCCCCTCTTTCGTATTCCCTTCCTCCCTTTGTGCGACCCTTTGGGCAGAGGAACGTCCAAATTGTGGCAGGTAATTTTGAAACTGCGTTTTCTTTTGACAGAAACTCAAGAACGAAAATCGCATGGAAGAGAACGGTGAGAATGCAAATGGAGAGAAGACAAACGGAGAAAAAACAAATGGAGAGAAGACAAACGGAGAAAAAACGAACGGAGAGAAAACAAATGGAGAAAAAATGAATGAAGATATGTCAAATGGTGTTAAGCAAGAAGATTCACCTCCCCCAGTGAAGAAATCAGCAGAGCAGAATTTAGTTGATATAGAAGAGGCTATCTCTGATACAACCAACGATCAGAAGATTATCGACAGAGTGCTGGACAAAACCAGGTAAACTAGTATACCCCCAGTTAATTTGTGATGGGTTGTGGAAGCTCGCGCCTCTGAGACTGAAACCAACATCGCGTTCTGGTCACGCACGTTTTTTCAAGCTTTAGACAGTTTGCTTGTTTTTACATCGCAGGCTCATCTGTTCCTAGTGATATTTTCCTTTATTCTAATTGGCCGTTGTAATTAGTTAAGTTTTGGTTTTACCATAATCGAGTTAACCCTTTACACCCTAAAATCATTATGCATATTCTCCGTACTGCTCTTTATACATTTCCTAGGGAGCTGACGAGGAGAATTTGTTTTCCAAGGTTCTTTCATTGGTGATCATTTCCTTTATTCCTTTATTCCTTTATTCCTTTATTCCTTTATTCCTTTATTCCTTTATTCCTTTATTCCTTTATTCCTTTATTCCTTTATTCCTTTATTCCTTTATTCCTTTATTCCTTTATTCCTTTATTCCTTTATTCCTTTATTCTTTTATTCTTTTATTCTTTTATTCTCATGACCTTAACATGTGATTCAGGGGTGATATTGAAGGGAGATATTTGATGCTAGTCACTCTTAGGACCAAAGGGTTTAAAAAAGAAAAACCGCTCTACTAGCGTAATCTGTACGTAGTTTTGAAAGTTCTTCATAGAGTAAGTTACAGATAGTTTCGGGTCACAATCTCTTTAATCTTGAACAGTCCCAAACTGTAACTTATTCACATATGCAGTTGCTGTAAAAGAAGATTTTAGGTTCACCTGGTATTTGTCGCAAACGATAACATTTTGTCGTTTCTTTTTGTTGACAGAGGGTTCGTGAAGTACTCCAGAAGCAAAGTGAAGTACCGCTCCCCCAGACAGCGAATGAAGGATTGGAACGAGATTTACTACAACAAAGGGAAATCGGAACTAAAAGTACAAGCTGCCAGGTAAGGGCGTCAACCGAAATGTTTCAGCCTCGAATTGCCAAGCCAAAAGACCCTTTTAGATAGAAAACTCTAACAGTATTATCACTTTACAACGAATTTTTTCATCATGGCTTAAAGATTTACATGCGTCTTATAGATGTGGCCAATTAACTCTTGGATTCATCTTATCCCTTTTATTAATAGGTGTATGGAGTGTGGCGTGCCTTTCTGTCAGTCTCACACTGGGTGTCCTCTCGGAAACATCATCCCAAGATGGAACGACTTGGTTTTCCAGGTAAGGTTCATCATTGATGACGTTGTCCTACTGCACGAGGCAGGGTGGAGCTGTAATATGATCCTAAGTATTTTGATTTTTCACAGATTTTACTTATGTTGTAACATTAACTTGGTGAATTTTAAAATTGTTTGAAAACAAATTATTATTGTAACTGTTATTTGGTTTTTCAGGACAAATGGAAGGAGGCCTTAGACCGACTTTTGCTCACCAACAACTTTCCAGAATTTACTGGAAGGGTCTGCCCCGCGCCCTGCGAGGTGAGTATCGTAGAAACCGGTGTAAAGAGAACGCTTTTGGCTTGCGATTTGCTGATTGGGTTTTTTTACATTTTTCATTGAACAGTACTAATATTATGTACAATACTCACAGTACAACTACAATACTTACTTTGCATACTACAGTACTACTTATGCTGCTTACAATTACCTACAATACTAACATTCCTTAGAAAACTCACATAACTTACAGTACTTGTTCTAACAATTACTTACACTACTTACAATTACATACAATACTGACATTGCTTTCAAACTCACGCTACAGCTTACAGAAATTTGCTCAAAACTGCAGTGTCAATGCTTACACTGCTAACAATACTAACTCTAATAATAACATGAAATATTGGCATTATGATATGTGTTTCGATTTACTGATTGTTTGCGTGGATCTTTAAAGGCAATCTGTGATTTTTAAGATAACTTTTTCTCCCGTTAATTGTTCCAGGGCGCTTGTGTACTGGGAATCAATGCAGAGCCAGTGACAATCAAGAAAATCGAGTGCACCATCATTGACTATGGATTTGAACAAGGATGGATTACACCACAGGTAAATCAGCATTTAAGACAAAGTAGTCTCTTCTTTTAAGAGCTGTACTCGACTTTTTTTGGCCATTTTCTGTTCTGAGCAAAAACACCTTTAACTTGAAGGAGACTGCAAAATGATGCTACTTCGGTAAGATATGGAGACACAAATTCTTAAGGAATAAGCATTGCAAAAGATGGAGAACAGTTAAATAAATTGCAAATGTAAAATTGGGAGGTGTATTTTAGGGAAAACGTAAGTCGTGACACTGATATGCTTTCGTTTTAATCCCAAATCTCTCCACTGACAGATTCAAACATTCGAAGCTTCTTTCATTAGATCCCCTAAGCAAATGACTCTCCCTGTGATTTGGTTGTAAATTTTTGGCATGTTCCTTATTCTTTCCTGCAGATTCCAGTTCGTCGAACTGGGAAGAAGGTCGCTATTGTAGGAAGTGGACCCTCAGGATTAGCAGCCGCGGCACAACTAAACAAGGTGAGAGAAAACTGACCGAGGGATTGAGTCAAAACTGAAGCTCTTTGAGTTGTCACCAGGCACTCTTGTTGAGGGATTTTACTAATTCTTCTTTAGTAATTTATTAAGGAGTTTATATTGCCGTTCATCACCACGTTGTTTTAAATCTTCTTTTAAGGCTGGGCACTCGGTAACAGTTTACGAGAGAAACGACAGATGTGGAGGTCTGTTGATGTACGGTGTACCACCCATGAAGCTAAGTAAAAAGGTCAGCAAAATGATTCTCTTCAAAGCCTTTTTTGAGGATAGAAACTGAGCCAGCGTGTCCATTTGTACATCTGCTGAAACTTATTTACAGTGCCATGAAACAGTTTTCTCTAAGGGAATCAATGCTTTTTTTACTCATTTTTTTTTTTTTAACAACACGAACAATGTTTCTTTTTTATCTTTTTTTCCGCTAAAAGCCGTACAAGTGTACTTGGCCCATTCGCCTTTTTCAGGACTAGTTCACGTCAACCAATCCGGCCCAACATACGTCAGCTTTTGCTATGGTTTTCTAAGTAACTGTGTGCACGGGGCCTTAGGGGTCATATGATAATACTTGAGTTGTGGAGGACGCGTCCGAATGATGAGTACTCAGATTGAATATTCTGGGTGCAAGACGTGGTTTGTGTTATAAGGGAGAGTGCGTCTCCTCACCAAAGGAATAAATGGCTCCTGGTGAACATTGTACGGGAAACTTAACGACACTTTCGAGCGGGGTTAATCTGATAGGAGCTGGTATCCCCCTCAGGGGGAGAGACAGTATTCTAATCGTTGTGTCATATAGAGAGAATTGGGATGATTTTCCCACTTACTAGCCACGGCTTTTGAAAAACAAAACTTTTAGAGCACCTCACAAATACATCTTTTAGTTTGATGTGCACGTTTCCCTTGCACTTGCTTTGTTAAGTTTTCAAGATGTACTACGACCAGCGAATTGCCATCGTTGTAACTGATATCAGAGGTTTTTCTTGAAATAATTGAATAGCGAGTGACAAGAATTGTAAGTTTATGAAGCTATTTAGCTTGATTAGAATAAGATTCTTTGTCTCAATAGATTGTGCAACGTCGCCTGGACCTGATGGCAGCTGAGGGAATCAAGTTTGTTAATAACGTGGAGATTGGAAAGAATATGGATGCGCAACAACTGTTACAAGAAAACGACGCTGTTCTGCTGGCTGTGGGCTCTACATGTCCACGTGACATTCCACTCCCAGGTAGGCTGTGTAGCGATTCGAAGCTTACGCATGCGCTTTACTCTAATGCTTCGCAATTGTTCTTCCACTATAGGACGTGATTTGGAAGGAATCCATTTTGCCATGCAGTTTTTGGAAACATGCCAAAAGAGGCTCATGGGTAGGTAGTTTTCTTAAAATGTTTTCAGATGCCCTTCAATGCGTTGTATTTTCCTTTTTCCCCATTGTATGGAAATGGACTCAAACATTGAACCCGAAGAAAATATTAAAAAACCTCACATAAAAATGAAAATAAGCCAGTGAGTTTGTGAGTCAGTGAGGTAGTGAGCTAGTCATTCACTGATTTAGCCAGTCAGGTAGTTAGTCATAATGAATAAAGGGGTAAGTTTCTAAAGAGACTGTGGTGCTGCGTTGGGGGGAGGGGGGAGCCGGGAACATAATAAGTTAATTTGGTTTTATCAACTGAGTTGGTGATGTAAATTGGCCACCGTAAAGAGTTTTTAAGCTGACGTTTCTAGTGTTAGCCCCTCATCAGAGCAAATTGAAGGTAGTCAGTTTGTCAGTCATTGGTGAGTCAGTCGGCTAGTCAGTCAGCCAGTCAGGTAGTAGGTCAATCAGCGAGTGAGAGAGTGAGTCTTTCTGTAAGTCATTCAGCCAGTCAGTTAGCTAGTACGTCAGTCAGCTGGGCAGAGAACGAATGAGTTAGTCAGTTAAGACAATCTTTAATCGATATTTTCTTGTTGCTTGATGGCCTATCAGTGTTGCTGTTGTTTCTGCAGGAAACTATAACCTGCCATCCCTTGATGCCACTGGACTTGATGTTGTTATTATTGGTGGAGGAGATACTGGGGTAGATTGCATTGGAACTTCCCTTAGACAGGTACAAGCATGCCTCCTATAACACAATTTGTCTAAGATGACGATAGGAGAGATCGGCTGGGATCAGTATATCTTCAGTTCTGATGATGTAAACTGCAAGTAACTCATCCTATGAAATATTTTCCTGTTTGATATACAGAATGCTAAGAGCATCACAAATTTCGAAGTGTTGGGCCAGCCTCCCAAGAGTAGAACTTCTACCAACCCATGGCCTCTCTGGCCACGAGTGTTCAGAGTGGAATATGGCCATGAAGAGGTAGGCTCTCTCCAATTGATGCAGTTGTTGGAACATGATTGCTATTATTAGGAATTCACTATGTCAACATATCTTGCACTTTTAAGGGGAAGGATAATTTTAGTTCAACCTCGGAGTTGTTATCGTGTATTATTTACAGAGGTGCCCGTTGAATCTTTTAGAGGGTTGAATGTGCGGTTTGGTGCTGCTTAGGTTCTTAGAACCTGAAGTGACCGCTGCTAGAGTTGTCGAAGGATCTCTAACAGACCCTCAAAGTTATATAACATAAGAATGGCGGCCACAGTAATCTTTTTCGTCAGCAGCTACAAACTTTTTGTTAAATTGTTTTACAATAAGTGCAAAAGATATAATAAATGAATTGGGCTACGCCCACCCAAAGTCCTCCCCGTGACTGGACCTCGAGCTAAGCTAGCCCCCTCACAATCCGCCTTATTGATTGGGGAATTATTGAGGAATGTTTTCAGCCTGATAATCGTTATTTAGGTTTTTTTTGCTCATTATTTCCTTTAGGCCTCTCTCAAATATGGTGCAGATCCTCGTGTCTTCAGCATCATGAGCAAGGTAAATACAGATTATCGGTTTCTTTCTATCTCTCTATTAAGTGTATTGATTTTGATCATATTTTCTTCTTACATTCAAATTACACATCTTATTGCTTCCAGGAATTCATGGGAGACGAGCAAGGCCACGTTAAGGGAATTAAAACAGTTCAGATCAAGTGGGTCCAGGTACGTTTTATTTTAAATCAAACACTCAAGTTAATAAGAAGGTGCTTGGAAACAGGTGCACAAGGTGCGTGCAAACATGCGCCACATCTCTTACTCACCGCGTCAATCGATATTTTTGGCACAGACTCCTGTTTTTGAGACGCGAATGAAGCTATACGTTCTTTGCCTTCGCTGCAGCTTTTAACCCTTAAACTCCTGTGATCTGATTGTTAATTCTCCCTGTAGCTGCTACAGATTTCCTCTAAGATTAGTAATGAGCATTTAATGTTAGGTCACGATAACAAACTTCTACCTGTTAATTTTGAGTATAATCATCACCTGCTTGCTGAATGATATATGGATATTATAGGGAGAAGATACATGTTAATCACCTCTGGGAATTAAAGGGTTGACTACCTAAACGCTGTAGACAAAAATCTGAAGTAGGTGCCAGGGTAAACTCTAACCTCTTTTAATTCCTCACGCACCCACTGCGCCTTATTTTAGGGTAACATTGAAATAAAGTGTAAGGATAACCTAAGATTACTAACACAACACGTGTCACTTTTTCACTATCAACAGGATGTTACTGGAAGGTGGACAATGGAGGAAATACCTAACTCGGAAAAAGTGTTCCCAGCGGATAAAGTGATCATTGCAGCGGGATTTTTAGGTCCCGAAAAAACATTGGCAGAACAGTTTGGGATAAAGAAGGTTCGTTTAAAGTGTTTTTACAAGTTTGATTTTCTAATTTGTTTTTTTCTTCGTCAACTTTTCTCTGGATCTTTGTCTGCAGGATCCCAGAAGCAATTTTGCCACCGAAAAGAACAAATTTCTGACCAGTGTTCCCAAAGTCTATGCTGCAGGAGGTGAGCTTTGTCTGTTGCTTGAATGGTAGTGGCAGATGATTGTTGAAAAAGTTTAAAAAATAATGAACAAATTGTTCCATTTTGCCCTGTGTCTGTCCTGTAAGAGAACGCAGAGGAGGTCAAAATGTGGTGAGAACAAAAACGTGACACATGAGGCGCATTACTGATGTTTTTACTTTTTAGATGATTTTGACGTCGTCTTCTGTTACGCTCTAGGGCTGACGTATCGAATATTTATGAATTAACCCTTTTCAGTCGGACATCAGTATGCATACTCTCCATACTGTTCTCTATAAATTTCTCAAGGTGCTGACACGGAGAAAGTGTAACAATCAAGAGCTTCTTTAGTTGGTGATAATTTCCTTTATTCTCATGACCTTAAGGTTTGATTTAGGGGTGAAATTTACAATTTGTAAAAGTTGTATGCAAGCCACTCTTCGAGTCAAAGGGTTAACTTTTGTTTTCCTTTCTTCAGATTGTCACCGCGGTCAGTCACTGATTGTGACAGCCATATCTGAAGGACGACAAGCGGCTCGTCAAATTGACCTTGATTTGATGGGTGAAACCTCATTGGCGGGTCCGGGGGGACAGATACATGTTATTCAACCCCGCCCCTCTGGAATAAAAGCGTCTGCTTAAAAAAAGTTTAACAAAAATCGCCCAGCAATTCTTTGCCGTCACCTAAGCAAGGTTGCAACGGGCTGTTTTTACCCTCTAAACAGATTGTCCTTTTAACGTAATTTAGTTTAAAATTTATCACGAAAATAGTTTATCTCTTTCGAATTCGAGCAGGAGGTTTTCAATTTAGATTTTAACGTGTTAGAGAAAAAGTGTTCGTAGATTGAAGAATAAAAAAGTGAGAAAACGTAAAAAAGTTCTTTACTCAATGTCGAAGCCAAGAGGACATTTATGTCGTTGGTACTGGGATATTTATTTGTTATCTACGCGCCAATATTATCAATGTTATTAATTTATTTTCTCAATGAATGTCACGTAATATTAATATATAAATGTGTTTGAGGCTTAAGACGAATAAGTTATTAATCATAAAAGTTTTATGTGCTAGGTCTCGGTTTAAATTAACTTTTTATCTTAATAAATGAACGGTATGTGCTTCCATTCGTGTAATAGTACAAATTTAAGTACCTCTCAGATTATGAAAGTGTTGGTAGTTAGAGGAACACAAAATGTTCCGTTGTTTTTTAAGTATTCTTAGAAGTGCTCCGGTGAAGTAAACTGACTGACGTACCTTAATTTAATTGTGCCATTATGTCGAGGAGCTTCTTAAAAGGGATTTGGAATAAATTTAGGCAGAAATGGTGCTACATTGTTGGTGTTTCACTGTTTTCAGGGAATGCTCAGTTACAGATACAATAAAATTGTGAATCTGGCACAGTAACAGTCGATCGCGGAAAGACAATTCACTCGCGAAGGAACGTTTTCGGTTGGTCACGCTTGGGACCAAAAAGTTACCTTAAAGTAGTAGAGCCTTGACCATCGGATCAGCTTTCCCTTTCTGATCACCCTCTACAAACGCAGTATCAAAACGCGAACTTGAAATTTTTCCTTAAGCTGTCGGAAGTTGTGTTTTTCGTAGTTTACATCGTTTTTAGACCTGATTGTGTCTGTTTTGGTTCTTAACTGACGGAAAACTTATTTTGTTGGGGGGAAACGGGGACTGTAATGATAGGGCAGAGAGAGGAACCTCTCTCCACCCTGGCTAAAATGAGAAGCAAATCAGCTGATAGGATCTTTCTCATCTTTCCGCTCGCCAAGTCAGCAGTTATTTCAAAAGGACTCGGGATAACGTTTAAGACAACAGCAACAATTGAATTTCTTAATATACATTTTCCGCTCTATAGCACTCTAATTAAAACTGCAGTTGCACTAGCTGTGGGTGAAACATTTTTGTAGTGTTGGTCTGAGGATTATACCAAAAATTACCAAATAAGAGTTCACTTATGTTTACAGCAGGTTACGCAAATAGGTTGTTTAGGCGTAGGTGACGTGCTTATGCAACTAACTGGGAGCGAAACAAATATTCAATTGACCAGTAGGTAGTATTGCCTTAACTAGTGCATCCTTGTGGTAACGCCCTCTGACGAGCAAGGGTACCATTGCTGAAGCAAGTAGCGCGTGCGATTCGGGTGCCATTTCGGCAAAAGGAGAAAGAACAGCTGCCTAAACAACCGTCACAATCAGTTCCAATTTCTTTATTACCATATTGCCAACAAAAAAGGCAGCATATCTGTTCTAATGACAATGCTTTTGTCGGACTATTTTTGCCAGTTCCTCAGCTTAATTAAAAAAGAGTTCAATGGCTCACGTGGTGTCTTGTCAAAGAAAATCAATAGCGAAATAACCAAATAATCATTGCACTGCAATGTCTCCTCTCTTTGTTATCCTTTTTCTTTTTTTCAAAAGCGAGCAGGAAGAAGATTAAATAAGGACCTTAAGAGATTCTAAAACTACAAGAAAAATTGCTACGCACAGGAAAACGTTTGTGATACTTGTAGTTTGATGTAGCTATCTGTTATTTGTATTTTGTGTTACGCATTGTGAAAGTTGAATTTATTTTGACTCTTCCGTTTTCGCTGGGATTTCTTCCGTGGATTTCTTTAGTTCCAGAGAAGGCCAGTTTCCAATATCTTCTTTTCGTAGTTTTATCTCCACCTTTGTCTGGGATAACATCACTGAACTTTTTTCTGGAATAATCACCTTTAAAAAGAAACCATAGTGATAAGATTTAACTCCTTCCAACTAGAAATGTTTTGATCAATGTCAGTAAGTAAGCAACTATGCACCCACCCCTCCCACAAACCAAAATTAACTCTCACTTGTTGTCAGTTGACTTGTTGGATCAGGGAGGGCTGGGTGTGCAGTTGCTTAAATACTAACATTGATGTAAATGTTTCCTACTTGTCTGCTTATCTGAAAGTCTGTCTGGCAAGTATGTTAGGGTAACCAGGGATTTCATTGGGTTTTGATAAACTGCACTCATACTGTTGTTGGTCAGGAAACTGTACAGCACCAACTTAAACAACGAGATTTGAATTGATACTGGTGAGCTGAAATGGCAACAACACTGACTGCCAAGAAATAAACATTCCAACATAAACATCCAACACACACTTAAATTCAAGAGAGCATATTGTTATAATAGAATATTGTTTTCTCCCATATGGCCCTAACATATTAACTTTAAATCTAAAACAACCTTGAAAAATACAAATCCCAAAAGGATCTAACAGATATGAATACCAATATAATAATTCATTTTAAAAACTGCTACAACACTGATTTGATTTTTTGTATATTGGATTTCCAAGCCAACTTTTCCAAAGTAATTTTAAATTACAACTTACCCCATGAAGATTGAGCTGAAGTTCAAATATATTTGAACCCCCAAACACCACATGGGCTTTAACCTGAAGTAAAAATAAATAATTGTGCTTTTCAGTTACTGCATTTTGCAATTGAGCACTTATTCAAAATTTCAGCTAAAAAAAGGGGGCCCTTGTTGGAGGTAGGGGGCTTATAATTCTCCTATACTGATTCTGCTTAAGGTAAGGCTTAAAAGTTGTAAATAGGAAAGGGTTTCTTTGTATCCTTACAATTTAAGAAAGTGAGGGAGGAGGGTGGTGCTTGTTTTACATTGTCAAAGGGAGTGGGCTCTCATCTGTAAGGAAGGTTCTTATTCACAGCATGGGCACTTATTCACAAGGTATAATGGTAATGTGAGTAGAACAGTTTCTTGTCAGCAAAGTGTTGTAAACACAGGGAATTTGGTTGCCTGTCATTTAACATTATCTGGCGGCTGATAGTTGGAAGAGGGTAGCTGCTCTTCACAGTTACTGGGAAGTCAGTGTGTAAGGTGCAGTTTGTCTTGTTAATTATCACTAGTCCATATTGTTATGTGGAGTGACCTATATATTTGGACATATTTTCAACTTACAACTGTTTTATTTGCTTCTACAAAAGTTTGTTGAGGATCACTTAGCTTGGCAAATACTGAAATGACAATAAAATTTCCCATCTTGTACCAATCATACCTGAGGAAAGAACACAAATCTATGGTTGGTGTAGGAATTCTTTCATAAATGATCCATTCCCAGGATTTAAACTGTCTCCCAACTAATAACAAATTTCAGTTTCTGTAATTTACTTACCTCTCATCATCTGTCTGCCCATTAGTGTAATAACAAAAGGAGTAAAAGGGTTGTAAACATGACCAAAACAATCTTCTTTTAGCTCCACTGCAAATTTATGCATACGGTGCCCCTCTGCTCAGGGTTATGAATTTACAATCCCTTGTACCCAAAGGTTTTGTATTTGAAAACACACCCAGAGTAGTATTTGCACTAATTTCTATCAGAGTTTTGTACAAGTAGATGTTATAAAAAGTTTGAAAAGCGACTAAAGTGAATGCATTAGTTAAATAGTGCTGACAAAGGGGAGCAAAGAGATTTAAATTTGGTTGATCTTAAGGGAGCTTGAAAGTTACTAATAAATCTTACCGACATAATACTCTTTTCTCTTTCTCCTGCAAATAAAAATACATCAATAAGATAAAAATCAAAATGTATGTATGATGCTAAATATAAGTATTTCATAATATTTTGTCCATTACAGCTCATGAATGGACCTTGCACAGCAAAAATTACAACAAACACATCAATTTGGATGTCACCTACCTCTTCTGTTAGTTCCCATCTGTGAGACCCTGAGGTGCATCCTTCCTGTTTCAAAAACTCATCAAAGTCTGTTGTTCGTTTCCGACAACAAGACCAAAATTTATACCTGAAAACAGTCGAAAGTGTATTGTACTCCTTGTCAACAAATGTGTTAAGGTAAAGTCAATCCTTATGAACCCTGGGGTTCATACCGCTGAAGTTTAATTCTTCACTTCCAAGATCTCATTATCAATTCTCCTCTCTTTCCTCCATACATTTCTTACCATTATATCTGTGAGAATTTGATGCTAAATCAAACAATATTCCCTCATTGATATTTTTCTTTCTTCTCGTCACCTTTACTGTTGGATAATGTATTGACATTTTGAAAGCAAAATTACTCGCTAGGCATTCAAGAGGGTGAAAGGGCAAGTTGAGTCCAGGTACAAAGAGACAGGAAATAAAACAAGTCCATCTTCAGGACTCTCCCTAGAATTTTGTCCTTATTCCCTGACAGTTTTCCAGAACTGGTTATTCTCCTGGGTGGAGAGAAGTACTGTGAATGTCTGATGCCTTGCCCAAGAACACATGGAAGTGATCCAGTCTAAACTCAAATCTTTTGATCCAAAGCCCTGAGCAATAGTGGCCAAGCAGCCATTTCTCTCAACATGAGTTGTTGTCAAAATGTTTTGATTCCCTGACTATGTAGAGAATTGCCCTTCACCCTTTACACCCTAACATCAGTATGCACATTCTCCATACTGTTCTCATTACATTCACAATGGTGCTGATGAGGAGAATTTGTTTAACAGTTGAAAGCTTCCTAAGTTGGCAGTCATTTCCTTTTTCTTCATAACTAATATTAGATCAGAGTAATATTGTGAAGAGAAATTAGATGCTAGTCACTCTCAGGACCTAAAGGGTTAATAGGAAAAAAGTGCTGTGCAATCATTTCCTAGGGTAGAAAAACACAGGAGAGTTAAGAACAATTTAAAACTAATTTTGTCTATCAAAGTTGACAGTTCCTTACCCTTCGTGAAACACTGGTACTCCATAATGATGCCAACACTTATCATCATTTGTACTTTCATCGATATATGACTGAAAAATAGCACAACAAATAACAGGGTTAGAAATCTGTTTCAAAGGTTGACTTATCCCACCAGTAAATCTGAAAAACTTACTGTAGTACATCCACTGTTCTTGCAAGTTGTTCCAGGTTTAATTCCGCCATCAGTTTCACTACCTAAAATGAAACAATCCTTGTTTCCAAGGTCAGCCACAACTTTCAAACACCCTTTAATGGCATTTATACACTTACACAATATTCTCATGCTATACAACTTTTACACCATAAATTCATTTTCCCAGTTAGTCTCATTATCTGAAAAACATTTTTAAGTCACTTACATTCACAAACTCCAGTTTTATCCTTTTCTTGTTCTTTAAGTTTTACCAAGGCTTTCTTCAAAGAATCTGCTACTGTCATTTTAAGTTTTATTTTAGGGAGGTCATCACTGAAACAAGAACATTGACAGTATTATGTAAAACATGAACACTTTGGGTAAACTTTGTTGTAAAAAAAATAAAGAGAAAGACCTTTTTCATTCCCATTTCAACTCTTAAACTCCCAGAAGTGATCAACATGTAACTTCTCCCAATTATTTCTATACATTATCTGGCAAATTGGTAATGAGAATACTCAAGCTTATCAGGTAGAAGATGTTATCTTTATCCAACAAAAATTCTAGTGACTAATTAACAAGGAACTCTATAGCAGCTTGAGGGCATGGTAAATGACATTAAAAATCAAAGCTGCAGCATTGAGTTGGTACAAATATACCTTGGTCTTTCTGCAGGTTCAGTTGGTATTGGTTTTCGTTTAGGTGGTTCAACTTTAATCACCTGAAAATAAAGGGTACCATTATATGTTAATAAAGACACAATGGAATCATAAAAACCCAGCCCTGAAAAGCAGTCGTTGAAACTCACCTCATCAAGTCCAAGAGCCTTATCATCTTTATTTGGTTTTTCTGGTTCTGGAGGTTTCACATTACTATGACACGATTTAGTGCAACCCTAGTAGAAAGAAAATATGTTAAAAAATCTGTTCCATGTTTACATAATTTGTTTGCCACATTTTGGGTTCTTATGCCAGTTTCCATTAATAAATGTCCAGAACAAAACATAAACCATGATTATCTTAACTTACCTTAATGTTCAAGAATTCTGTAAAATCTGTAACTCTTCTCTTGCAACAGGACCAGCCCTTCAAATCAAAGCAAATTCTTTTTGTCATCTTTTCTTTTTTTTCTTCAGTTCTTTCAGACTATGATCACCACATATCTCATACCTGTATCCAATACACTCTTTTTTTTTTATTTGTTGTTTGCAAATGGCCCTATTGTCAAAGTAGATGTAACTAACAACATTTAATCCTTTTCACTTTCAGATCTCATTAATAATTCTCCTTAGTGTCTGTCTTAAAATACATATGATGTTAGTTTGGAGAATTTGGTTCTGGATCACCTATGAATCTCATAACTGATAATTCAATTTATTCTCTCTTGTTGTCTGTTTGATATTGTTAACAGAAATACTGCCTTGGTTACTCATGGGAGTAGACAGTTAATAAGCAAGCTTACTATGGTGGAACCTCCTGTAATGGACCACCTGAAATGTCAAGTCTGGCTGGTTGCTCACAGGAGGTGGTTGCTTACCAGAGGTCATGCCACAGGGGGTCTAAAATTTGGGTAATTTGCATGTGGTGACCAGATACTTGTGCCAGAGCTTATCTAAACCTACAGTTATGCACATACATGTCTAGTGTTCACAAGATCAGAGTTTTTTTTCCAACAAGTGATTAAATATGCATCTGTATTTTATCAATTCTTCCGATGCTTTATTCATGTTGTTAAAAGCTACTTTGAAAAACACTTCCAGTAGCTCCACTTTTACAACATCTGTTGAAAACAATTTTCAGTTTCTACTTGTGAGAGATAAAGCCAATTGTCTGTCGAGTGGTCGTCTATGGGAGGTTAAAAAAATTAAAAATTGTTAACAAACAACCCTAAGAGTGGTTGCTTACTAGAGGTGGTTGCTTATGAGAGATGGTGACAAAAAGAGGGTTGACATTAGTTAGGAATGCAAAACTGAATTACAAATAACCCTCTCAGGTATACAATGATTTATCCTGGAGAATCTTGCAATATAAACGTACTGTCTAACCTTCAAAGCATCATGAAATACTGGACAGCCTGGATGATGTAAACACACATCTGTAAAACAATAATATCACCTCTTTACAACAGACATTCAGGATAATATCAGAAAAGAAAAAAAAATATCTCTATACAAGCTTAAACAAGTGTTATAGTTATAACCAAAACTAAAATAACCTGTGTCATAAAATAAAAAGAGTTAATACGAGCTTGATTAAGAGGCCATTTGGGTTGTCACTTTTGCAGCTTGGGGAGATTTAACATGTTGTTTGGTCAACTATTGCTATGTATAGTTTTCTTCGATTTCAAAAATGCCGTTAAACGTTTTACTTTTAACCAATGCTATTTGGGTACATCCTGGACAAACACGCATAGTGGTACGCATATTGCGTATGTAAAATACAATATAACTGTCGGATAGCAAAAAGGCTGAAGATCGCTCCAAATATATACAAAATCACAATAGAAAATATATAAATCACTTTTAAAATTGATCGAAAAAGTAGATTAAGGAATAGTCGACATTATTGAATGAGTGGGAAAAAATTTGTAAAGTTTTGAGTATCACACAAACGACAAGACACTTCCTACTTGGCTTGTCAACTGTCCAACGAACAATAATTACCTTCTCCATTTTCGTCGTCTTTGTATTGTTTTCCACAACCCTTATTGTAACATAGAAGCAGTTGATCTGTCGACATTATTTCAGTAATACCTTAAATGCTACAGGCAAAGATGGCAGATATTCCCTCTGATCTTCGAAATAGGCCGGTGGAAGGAGCATTCAGAAATGAATCACATGTGCTAAACTGGTAACCGCTGACAAGCACACTTCCAAACAACGCGGATACACTCATGGGACCTCAAGAATATTCTTCAATCCTTTCCTTCAGGTAAACTCCTTCCCCAGCTTAAATAATTTCAAAAAATGATTTCATCAGCCATAAGGAACATGTTAAGGCAGATTACTTCTCATTTCTGAAATCTGGTGGGGTGTTGGGGAGGGGTGTACAGCCCCAAGGTAGACTATCCTGAAAAATTGCCTAAAGGATTCATCCCCCAAACCCCTCCCCACATCCCCACAGGTAATAAATTAAGAATTGATTTGACTGTGACAAATGATTAAATAAATTGTGGAAAGCCACTTTTACTAGCATTACAGCCAAAAAAGATTCCTGATAACATTTTTGTGTGAGAGGGAGTAATTGTTAAATGGGAAGTGAGTTGAGAGATGGGTAAAAAAACAGAGTTGTGTATCAAATTTTTGAAATTAATGCTTTATTTTTTAACACTCCAAATCACACTGTATCACATCATGCTAGGAGTTGTTTTTCTCCATCATATCACAATTTTCCCATCAGCACTTTTACCAATGTGGAACAGAATTCTCTAATTTAACACAATTTGCAACTTCCATGGCAGGCAATGAGAAGGCACACAAGATTCATGCAAGAGAGCACACATGCATGAGAAAAGTCTTTTCATTGTCAAAATCATTCCTCATGTGAATTAACCAAAATCATTAGTACGCAGGTTACACCCTTTCACTCCCCAGTTCTCCAGAGAAATTCTCTTCTCTACCTCCATACATTTTATAATATGTCAGTTCTGAGATTTTTGTTTTAATCAAAGAGTATGTCCTTGTTGATATTTTTCTTTATGCTAAACACCTCTCTGCTGAATAGTATATTGATATTGTAAGGAGAAATTACCTCTTGGTCACTTCTGGGTGTGAAAAGGTTGATAAGGCACCTATTACAGATGATGCAATGTTGCACACTGGCAAGTTTACAAAGGAGATCATAAGCCAATGAAATACATTATGGAAAACTGAATTGGGAATGCATTTTTGAAATTCACATGAATGTTGCAGTTTATAGCAACACATTTTTAAACTTGTTCACTTTTGATTCTTTCATGTACTATCTGTTTCTCCTTTTAAAAAAAAAAAAGAAAAGCTATTTTTATTTAAGTTATTTAATATCAAAATACATTGTATTTTTTTGGTGTGTGATTCCAAGTAACCTAATGCTTCTGTGTTTGATTCATTAAGCTATTAATTCAAAGCTCTCATTCACCAAAATAAATTAAACCTTCCAAATGAAGTATTTTGAAATTAAACCTTTTTCTTTATCAACCTTCTTTTTTATTAAAGGGTGCAGTTTAATTATGTCGCCATTTTCTCTCAAAAATTAATTCAAATTATTGGCATAATAATAATTGTTGCATTTTAAACCCCACAAAAAGTAATCCTAACAAACATTACCATCTTCAAAAAATAATTTTATAGCTTAAACACCAATACTCTCCAAGAAAATGAAAAACAAAGAGGAAACTTCTTACTGAACATCTGGTAGTAAGGAGCTATAAAAGGTATTGAATTTTAACCTATACCCCCAAAATGGTTTTTGTAAATCCAGTGATTCCTCATTGGTTAGAAGTGGTGTTGATTTTATGTCATTACTTATTTCCTTCAACATTTTCCTGATTTCTGTAACAACTATCTTCTGCTCTAGCTTCCCCTTACTGGCTTTATGTGTCACTTCATTAAAAGGAAAGGCAAGGATGCAATTACCAATTTTAGGCTGAAGTTTCACAATGACCGAAGTTGCTTTGTTTCTAGGAGTTCTCCCTGTAGGGTGCCTTGAGTACCTTGAGGAAATGTGATGCAAGGTTTTTTGACTTCTGTTGGACAAACTCTGGATATCAACCAACTGAGGAGAGTTAAGTGATGATGCTTCTGAATAGGATCGACGAAAGCGCAAGTGAGGAGGCAGTTGGTTGCTCTTGTTTGCAAATTGAGATAAATGTAGAGATGTCTGACTTTCAGTTTGACCTCTCACTGTTGACAAAGAAGATATTTGTTCACCTTCTGTGCAACTTTTTTCAACTTCTTTTGTTGGATCTGTGGAAAGTGAAAGATTTTCTTCTGCAAATGTGGCACAATCGGGGTTACTTTGAAAACCAATGTCATCACATGATGCCACTGTGTTTTTGTTCATTTCATCTTGATCAGGTCCATTGCAGTTGATTTTTCCAGCTTTGACAAAATACTCTGAAGTGCTGAATCTTCTATTACAACAAACACTGCTCTTGGAGGATGGTAGTTTGCTGTTGTGATTGCAGTTTGCTGCTTTGTCATTTTTGCTGAAAACAGACAGAGTAACATCACTTTTCTGTCTTCGAAGATAGCTTGGCCTTTGATTTTGAAGACCCATGTGAGCATACTGCTTTTTTGCATCTGAAACTGGCTTCTTGACAAAGTCAGCATGTTGCTTAAATCTGCATTCTGCTTCCAGTGAAGACAGATCATAGCCAATTTTGGATTTTGAGGACAGGCTTTTACCATTTCTTGCTGTGCCACTTTTTACACTGCTTAATTTCAACCCCTTTTGTCTGGTTGAATTACTTCCTCTTTCTGTTTCCCCTCTCTTGATGTCCACCTCAGTAAAGTTTAGGCTCTCCAAAATATCATTCAACAATGGTTTCTTAACTATCTCATCTTGACTGCAATCATTACCAAGTGCTGGTGAGAAATTCACTTCCAATAACCATGGCTTTAATTTTTCATCAATGAGAACGTCAAAGCCAAATAGCTCAAAACAGTTTGAACTATTACTAGGTATGTCTTGCATTTGTGAAAGCAGTGTGATGATTATAATAGATGTAATGCGGTGCCATAACAGGCGATCATCAATGTTATGTTTGTGAAAGAAATGACGCAGTTTACTCAGTGTCCACTTACAACCAGTTCCAATGCTTTCTTTTTCTGCGGAATATTGTGGTCCAGTTTTGTTAATACTGGTGTTCGTAAGATGCGAAAAGCGATTGTCAAGTGAGGACAAATCAAATCTTTCTGTGCTAAACCGCACAAGACCCTCATGATAGATGTAAAGAAGGAAAGGATGATATGATGTTACTATTGCATACAAACGCAAATCAAATTTGTAACCCGAGATAAGAAATGGTTTGATAATGTATTTTTGCACAACAACAGCACAGTCATAAGTGAGATCATGTAGATCTTGAAAAATAAAAATACCTCTCCCACATGACTGCTCAGTCGGCTTGCAAATCCAGTAATTGGATGTTTGGCTGCCATCTTGCTTAGAGAATTCTGCAACAAACTTTCTATACTCATTAGGCAGAATAAATGTTTGTGGGAAAAACTCAAACATAGAGCCTCCATAGGACGTTCTCATTCGCCGAAGATTTCTGGCTAAACCATCTTTTTTTGTGATATTTGTCGATTTTGGGAAGTGGTTCAGGCGTTGCCAGGGACGACAGTGTTCGAATTCGCCTGAAGTAAAGCCCTGAGTTTTCCACCACAAGTTCCACTCGCCATTCGATTCACTTCTACTTTCGTCGTATTCTTCCCATCCACGTTCCAAACAAACTTCTCTAAGAATATCCGGCGCTTTGTCACAAAGCCGGAATACAACGGACGCCATCAGTTAATAATTCCATCAAAATCTTCAAGGCCTTAAGCTCAAAGGATCAAAATCTGATGGTAAGTTTTCATAACTGTTCTTTTGACAGCAGAGAGCAATGATTAAAAGACAATATGGCAATCAGACATCAAGCCATTATTTCGAGATTTTTGCGTTGATCTATTAAATATTAAACTTCGGGAAGTCGTTTTCGAGTACCGGCAGGTGATAAGAACTTTGTGACGTAACTTTTTTCAAGATATCACCTAGTCAGCGGATCAGTATCTCGTTCATTTAACAACCAACAGATCATCTACTTTGCACGTGTGTTAAAATGGCTACCGGTGGGAAAGAGCTGAGTCAGATGTCATGCGAAGATTTTGGGGAATTCAAGGTGGCTTACCCTACTGTAATGTTCAAATACATCAGCTGTAATATTGTTTGTGTTAAGGTGTTAATGTTTGAAAAACAGTGCAACAGTGCATTTGCATTCAGTTGCATTGCTGGGCAACGTAGTCCAATATTTAAGAGGCCAGAGCTCGATCTCGTCAACTGCCTTACCCGAAATTTATAATTATGATAGGCATAGCATTTTACTGTCATTCTCTGTCAGTTAACCGCAACTGATCAAAATTAAAGGGTAAAGACGAAGGGTTGAAGAGTTCTACGGATCTGGACTACTGCTGGATACAGTTCATGAACTGAGATTTTTTTTCATGGGGAGGAGGGAGGGTGGAGGCGGAGGTTGTTGAGAGGGTGTGTGATTATGGAATTGTGATATCCTCACAATATACCAGACTCTAAGGTAGTGCCATGTTTGTTTGGACCCTTTAACTTGAAGAGACCCAATCAAACTTACCCAATTGCAGATTTACCATTTTCAAGAAAACTTATTACTTTGTAGTCCCATACCACCAGAGTTCTTTTCCCAAAGAGGCCCAAAGAGAAATTGTGGGAATCATTATCATAGGGAAATTCTCCATATCATGATAAGTTGCCCTGTGAAATGTAACCAAAATTTTTCCTACTAATCTGCTACATCCAAACCCTAACCCAGACCCTATTTAAGACGAGAAACAACCACATTTTGGCACCAGATATGAAAAAAATTTACTGGAAAGGAACCAAAATGGATCAATCACTATGAGAAAAATGAGCTTATTTCTGTAGCCTTAGGTGACCAAGAGAATTGCTTCTCTCCATGGATGTAATACTAACCTTTCAGCATTTTGTACTCTTCAGTGGAGGGAGATGCTTTTAGAGGGGAGTGTCTTCCCCATAAAAACATTTTTAACCCTTAAACTGTTAACAGTGTCTAGCATCTAATTTCTCCTTACAATATTACCTCTGAATCACACCTAAAGGATACACGAATAAAGGAACTGATCACCAACTAAAGATGCTCTTGATTGTTAAACAAATTCTCCTTGTCAGCACCTTAGAAAATGTACATAGATAAGTATGTAGAATATGCATACTGATGTTAGCATGTAAAGGGTTAAAATGACTTGGTCAGAGCTTGATGCAGGAACTTGTATCCAGAGTATGGTGTGTTGACTATGAGGCCCATGGATCTCTCATGAAGAAAAGCCAAAATAAAATAACTTTTTTTATTACCTGGTCTTGTTGCAGGAAGCATTGAAGGTTCTTAGACTTGTTGATGATACAATCATTTACAAGTTAAACACAAGTATTCCAACAGATTCCTTTGTTGGAGAAATCAATGCTGAACAAAAATGTCAAGAACTTTATAATAAGGTAAATAAGAAACAATATCGAGGTGTATTGCTGTAACCATCAACTTGTTTAAAAAAAATGGCCTAAGTGTTTGGATCAGTAAGTTTATTAAGATTACAAGGATATACCTGGGTTGACTCAGTTGTTGTAATAACAAGGAGGTTATAAGCACTTTGTTAGTAAACACCAAAGATGGGAGACTTGTCTGCCTACTACCCAGAATTCTAAGAGGAATATTTTAACATCCTGAGGGATTTTCTTTGTGCAGATGTGATGGAGAATATGCTTGTGTTACTTTGCACTTTTTCCTCTGCTACAATTCTGTATGAAAACCCTTCATACCGAAGGGTCCATGTTAATTAGATTGTCTACTTAATCTTTACCATCATTGCTATTAATTTGTCTTGAAAACAGTAGCTTCTCACTCATTAGTGTAATTGCTATTAAGGATATCGTAGAGCTTCTGCTTGTTTTTTGTGAAAAAAAATTGTTTAGTTTAACATCCCATTTGAAGCATAACCATCATAGACTACTTGTCAATGGAAAGGTTATGAGATGCACTATGTGACAAAAATTGTTCTGTTTTAGCTTGATCTGGTTGTAACCTGACCAAGGTGCAACAATTTGAAATGGATTGTGAGGCCAAGTTTGTTTTTAGAAGTCCTCACCCATTTTCAGTCCCACAGCAAGTTCCTAAATAAGGCCAAGTGATGAGGCTTTCAGAAATGGATGAAATAGCGCTGACAACATTGTACATATTCTTTGAGTGACTCAGTTTGAATTATTTTTACTACTTTATTTCATTTTTTTTCTTTAATCTAAAGTTGATGTCAGGTTACAAGACAAGAGATCAGGCCATAAAGAAATGCATCACAGAAGTTTCTGAAAACACCAAACAACTTAGAGAAGAAACAGAAAAGAACCCTGAGAATGGTCAAATTATGAGAAATCTTAAAAAAGAACAAACAAAGGTAACAGCAATATGAAGGAGTGGGAATTTGATAATGGGAATTTAGCAGCATACATTCCATAAAGTGGCTCTTTTAGTCCACTGTTTGCAGGTCATATTGGAATGTTGAATGTTGGTTTTCATGGAGGGGGGTAAAGCGAAAGACCCAGAGGAAAAACCCCATTGATAGCAGGGATGAGAAGCAACAACAAACTAAACCCACCTGTGAGGCCAAGTTTGGGAATCGAACCCAGGCCACAGCAGTGTGAATCAAGTGCTCTCACTACTATCCTATCCCTGCTCCCCCTATAATTTTTCCTCAACATCATCCAGCTAAAAGCCTGTTACTCGTAGTATACAAACCATACCTGTGGAATTTTAACTCTTTTCTTGAGTGGACATTCAACTTTTTTCAAATTAATTTGGATGAGCTCTTTGCTGTGTGAGAGAAAATACTCTCTATGCAATTGATAGTGAGGGTTGAAGCTTGAAAGTTGGTTGGTATATTCCAGTTTTTCCTGTCATTAACCCTTCAACTACCATGACTGACCAAAACAGAATTTCTTCTTACCAAAACAATGCTGTGTCAAGCAGACAAAAGATGAGAAGAAAGAAAGATATCAGTAGGTGATTATTAGTTGATCCAATACCAAATTCTCCAAAGTAACATCATAAGTATTGAATTGCAGACAGTAAGTAGAATTTATAATGAAATCTTTGGAGGGCGAGGTTATACACAAGCCTGATCACTATCAGACCCTTGAAGGATTGTTACCCGCTTACATGGCTTTTTCTGTTCATTTACAGCTTAGGTTAATGCAAACTGAACTTAGTGTTGAAGAGGTTTTACAAAATAGGACCCTTAAGGTGGGTTTTTACAAGATGTCTTTTGCACCTTGTGCTCCATTCCATGCACAGAATGAAGTATTGATGTCTGTCAATTCATTTAACCCTTTAATCCCTAAGGGTGACAAGGTTCTAATTTCTCCTTACAATATCACCCTTGAATTAAAGGTTTAAGTCACGAGAATAAAGGAAATGATCAGCAACCAAAAAAACTCTTGATGGTTTTACAAATTCTCCCTGTTAGAACCTAGGAAATGTACAGAGAACAGTATGGAGAATATGCATAATGATGTTAGGGTGTAAAGGGTTAAATATTGAAGGAAGAACGTAAACAAGATTACAGAATTTTAGAATAGGAGTGATGAATGAGTTTTATTTCTGTCATGATTATAAAGACATTGTAGTTTCTAATGTTTTTGTTTGTAATACTTGAACAATATCTTTGCTTCACCATTGGAAATGTGTTTACCAGCATCTCACCCGAAACCATGGTGTCATATTAATAAAATTTTTAAACTATTTTCCCATTTTTGACTTTCTGTTTTTGACTGTAAAATTAATATTAACTCTTGTTTTTGCATCACAGGCTTTTAATGGACGATGCTGGAAGTATTTCAAACCACAATGATGTCTGCAACATACAATTACAATTAATTCAGTTGATTTTAACTTGTATCTTATTCCATGTATGTATTGATTTGATGGGTGTTTCTGTTACTCAGTGGGACTGCAGTTTAGGTAGAGGGGCCAGTGAAGGTTATTGACTTTGTTGGACTACACAGACAGCAAAGCACCACAGTTGTCTATCTTTTTTCTTCATACTTCTTGATCAAACAGAGCCTGTAAATATTTCTTTTTCCATTTTCCTGTGTTTTTCTGGCAGTTTTTCCTTTGGTTATTAGCGATGGTTGTCTGTTGAATTCTAAACTAGGATCACAGTTGATGCATTCAAACCATACTGTCCTTTCTAGCAAAGCACTTGTATCAAATGCACTTAAATAATGGTGAAACAAACCTTCACAATTAACTGTTTTGCTGTTTATGGTAGTCTTGGGTGTTTCATTACTCTAGTCATTGACTTATGTTTAAGATGACTTATTTGATCACTAGCCTTCTTCACAAATTTGTGATTTTAAAATATTGTGAAGTAAGTTATTAATCACAGTGATGAGGTTGAAGCATTGTGTAATTCTGGGCCTTAGAATATCATTGAAAAAAGTCTTGTGGGGGAGGGCACCACAGAGTTCATGATCACTGGTCCCTAATGATAGTTTGGAGAAAATAAAAGCTGTTAGAATAATGCATAATTGATGAGTCTCAATGGAAACCTGGGTTGTTTGGTAACTATTAAAAAGACAAATAATAATATTGATAATGCTCTGTGTTTCTTCACCAGAGTTAGCATTCAGAGCATCTTAATTGGAGTTGTTTCTTGGCTGCTTCTCTGTATGGCTCATTGATATGCACCAATTGTTAAAACAGATTCGATTTAAAATAAATATTTTGTACAGCATAATGTTTTACTTATGTTGTCTTTAATTAGTCAAAGTTACCAGTAATTACATATTTCAATTTTTCTGATTTACCATTGTTTGATAAGAAATGCCCTTTTGAGTATAGTGTTTTTGTCAATGGCTTTGTTAAAAAGACTGCAACCAATTGTCATAAGTTGGTTATTAGTAAGGGATTCCTCACATGGTCAAACATCATTATGAGAGAGACTTTTATCTCATTAAGGGGGGGTATTGGGAAAAGGAAACTTAAACATGCTCTCCACAAGTTACATCAGGTCACATTCTCCGCAGTGGGAACAATTTTCATTAAAGGAGACCTTGAATTATAGATCACATCAATTAAGTGGTTGGTAAACTACATGTGGGTCCACTGGATTAGAAAGAGGATACTCATTGACTGTTTTGAACCTTTACCAATTTCAAACCTTCAGGCTGGGTCATGGCATTGTGTACTTGGGAAGGATAGTTGACCCTTGCAGTGCTGCTCTCCACCCAGGAGTATACAAAAGGGTAATCACAAACTGTAAAATTAGGGAAACCTGTAATGGACTATTATCCTATCCAGTCACATGCTACAGAAAACAGGACAGGCTCCAGCAGAGTGGGCCACTAGGCTTGAGAGCAGACATTGCCTTTTTTGACCCATCCCAAATCTGCTTATCTTATCAAAACACATAATCTCCTTCTCATTCAGATACGTTTATTGATTAACTAAAGGATGAGAGTTCATGTAAAGTCCTCTACATGTAAATGTTGATGGTCTGTCATCTTCATTCAGCAGTAGTTTCACAATTACATAAATAGTGAATTGATATTAAAAATTTATGGTTCAAGTATGTTTACATCTGTAAGGTCCTGTGACCTGTTAAGCATAAGGTGCCAACAGCCATAAAAAGGTATTAAATTCAGAAATTAAATTAATAAAAAAGAAAAAAAGGTATTAAATCCAGAAAAATTAATTATTGCACTTTGACATGCTTTGGTATCTAACTAAATTACCATTATTCTAATTGGTCAAAAAAAACTGAATTATGAGTTAAATTTAAAAATAGTCCAGGCTGTCTCCCTCTGACAATTCAGTTTTGATGGCTGTTAACTCAAGTGTTGATCCAGCATGTGGTAAAGTTTGGTAAATACGCAAATGAACATAAGACAAGTCACCCACTTTCACCTGGAAAAACAAATGGAGGTTATCATGGAATAAGATGGTTCTAGGTTACTACTTTGATTTTAAATGTGAAAAGAAAGATAAAACAAACAGTTTTTTGAAATGAATGATCTTAAAAAACCTGCCTTAGCTTTTGGGCTAGAGTCTCTTAACAAGGGAGGGTTACCCAGCACCCATCCAGCAGGAGCTCATTCCAGTTTTCAGAAGATTAACTATGTAACTAGGAATATTGCTTCTCCCCTTGGATGGGAGGCTGGTCAATTACAGTTTACCCTTCAGAAGTTTTACTAACAGTTTGAGAGTACCCATCTATAATCCTGCGAAGAGAGAAGAACTGTAAGAGTTTAGTGTCTTGCACAAGAACACATCGCAATGGCTGACCAGGTCTCAACTTCAAACCTTTTCACGCAGAATCCAGCATACCCATTGTTACCATCAAATCTTTCTTGATGATTCATAAGGGGCTAGGCTCTAAACAACTACTTCCACCCACCCCACCCTGATGAGTACCTCATCCTTTGGTTGCTTGGCCTCCCCTATGGGAAGGGGAGACTTATTTGGACCATTCAAAACCTCCCATCAGTATAAATCCACCTGTGATAATTTTAAGCATAGAAAGCCTTAACATTGCATGACATCTATACAATTATCAAATACAAACCTTCACAAAGTAATTTGTACCAGCAACAAGTTGAGTTCTATAAGAAATGGCTTTAAATTCATCAAATGTTGTACCAGCTTTTGCCTCAGCTTGGCTCTTCACCTTAACAAAAGAAGTACCACATATTTTACAAATAAGTCATTATTAACAATGGTGACAAATCTTATGTTTCTCCAGACCAGCACCTCTAATGAATTGCAAAGTTTGTGTGTATAAAGGGTGGTTAGGACAAAATGGCACAAATTTTAAAACTTTTTTTTTAATTAAAATTCAGACCTATGGTAACTCTGACTGAATTGGATCATTAAAAAGTGCTACTCTGACGAAAATCCTTACATGTGGCTTCAAACAAGCCCCAAAATTAAACAATACTTCAACATCAATTAACTTATTCATTCAAAAATTCATTCATAAATTCAACCTTGTTTACATTTTTCTGTTTTTTTTTTTTCTCAAAAAGCCAACTTACTGAGAATGTATGGGAGCTACCTTGAACTTTGGAAAAAATACAATAAGTACTTTTCTACACACCTGATTTAGAATTACTGAATATCTATGAATTCATATGCAGGAAAAATTAAAGTTGTTTAATTGATCTGCCTTGGGAGGATTGCACTGAAGCAGAGAAAGCAATATGAGTAGTGATGGTCTCCTTCACAGCCCTTCATGAAACATGATCCATGATGAGATCTAACCTTACATTATGTGAGGAGGGGGGTGTTGAGATTTTTGGTGATGCACTCATCTTTTGGATTTTTTTTTTCTTTTTTAGTTTTGGCAAGGAAAATCCTTGATGAGAGACTGCTGTTTTTTCTCTTAATGCATTTAGATTTTTCCTTTAAGCAAAACATGGTTGACAGACCTATCACTGCTCCCACACTCGTCGCATTCGGGATTTCAAATTCTGAGTTAAGATTTATTTTTAACTGTAGCATGATTTTTTTAACTTCTTGGTAGATAATTCAGCTAAACTTCTGTTATTTGTTACAAATCCTATCTTTTTGACATGCTTCTGTGGTATATCAAGCTTTGCTTTGTATTTTAGCGAGGTGTAGTCCGGCCAAACTTCTTATGGTGAGAGGAAACAAGCTACACGTATTGTTCAGATGCGCTATGTGAAGAAATAAAGTTAGTAACTAAGTATGTCACGCACTTGCGCTTGCTACAGTTACGAGTTCTAAACAAACCTCGTTGACAATCGTTTGCACTTCTTCATTAGCCTTCATTTCCTGACCAGGTGCACCACAAGCCATTTTGTATTCAGATCAATCTCGCGAAACTACAGGTGATCTTAAAGACACGACAGGGCTATGTCGAAACAGAAATGTTGCAAATACTTCAGGTGACAGTCACCTGATTTCAGTACGAATAACCTGCCTTGTAACCTACCCTGAGTGAACGACTGAGAGGCTACAAAGCAATATGGCGGACGTCAAAGCAGCAAATAAGTTACGATGGAAGAAATCTGAAAAGTATCGCCGAATACGGCGTAAAGAAACACGGGCGAAAGAAGATAAAGAAATCAAAGAGTTAGAGGATCGTTGCAGAGATGTGAGTTGTTATTATGATGATTGATTCTTGAAGATTTAATGATTCGTTAAAATGTGTTTTCGTTGCACCAGACTTCCATCAGAAACACGTGCTTCAGTTTGTTGTACGTTCTAATGTCATTTGAACCTATATAGCGTGATATTGCCAAGGTGTGATTAATTTTAAAGCAAGGTTATCTGTCAGTGCAAAGACAAGTTGTATTACACGGCAAACTTGTCGTTTAAAAGGTTAAATGTAAATCAAACAACAAGAGAAAGAGACTGCATTTATATTTTATCCCACATCCCTCCTTCAATTGATCAGCTATCGACGTAAGTCTGTTTTTTTTTCCTTTTAATGAGATCTTGAAGTAACATTTTGTGTTCATATCTGTGAAAAAATATCTCAGGAAACAAACAAACCAAACAAACAAAAATAAACCAAAGGATTCTTTATAACCTTTGTGTCATTAAAATGCCTAGGATACATATCTTTCCTGACCAATCGTGAGAAAAAACCAAAATGAAATAAAAGTAGTCATACCAATACTAATAATGATGATGATATAGAACAAGAAACTCTCTTGTGGAATATTACTATGAAAAGTGCAAAATTTTAGGAACCATGCATCTCCCTTATACAGTAGCTTGAAAATCAGTATTCATTATCAACATAAGTTACTCTCTTGAAATCAATATGCTGCTGCCCAGGATCTGCTTAAGAACAGAATTAATTGAAATAAAATAATGAGAAGATTTTTTTCCCTGGCCATCTGATAAACAATATGGGACCAAAGACTCTGAAAGCAAGGAAAGTAAATAATTACAGTTGCGTAAGTTTAAGGATAAACAAATTATACCATTATCTGGATAAATAGTAGTTTTATATGTAATTTCAAATTATAAGCAGCAAACCCTCTTGTGGGAAAAAAATTCTACATCCCAAACATCTTTTAGTTTTGTCATTCATCTGTTAATTTAAGTGCAGACAAGCTGCCTGCTATCCAGTTTAGTGCTCAATTTGTGGTACCTAAAATTTTTCATCTCTGACTTCAGTGATTTGACTGTTGCTCCTTGTGTCTGTTCCTTTAGCTAGATGGTTTAGCCAATGTGTCAAAGTTTTCTGATCTACCTCTCTCACAAAGAACACTTCAAGGTATTGCATTAGTTCATAGTTGTTACACTCATTTGAGTTTATTGTATGTTATTTGCATTAGTCTTTTCTTTACCATAAAATTATTCTCCAAACCATTTTAATTTTTTTTTCATTTGTAAGGCTTGATAGGTGCTGGCTATCTGATTCCAACTGAGATTCAAAAGGCTGGAATACCTATCTCCTTAAAAGGCCATGATGTTTTGGGAGCTGCCAAAACTGGTTCTGGGAAAACCTTAGCTTTTCTTATTCCCGTGAGTAAGGTTATTCAATTTTGTTTGATGGATACTTTTGCTATGTTTTGATAATATTAAATCATTAACAATATTTCATCAGGTAATTGAAGCATTATGGAGACAGCAGTGGTCATCTATTGATGGTTTAGGTGCCCTTATAATCTCTCCAACACGTGAACTTGTGAGTAGGAAAATGCCACCAACGTTATAAATAAGTTATTTTAAATTTTATTGTTTGTACCATATCTCTTTAATTTGATAGCCTCAAATGGAAATGCAAACTATAGAGGAAGAACTTTAACTTTGAACAATGTCAAGTTAATATGCGAGTAGCAAATGAATATAGAAAGTTATACCTAACCTTGCAAGCTTATAAGGCTGTCAGTAAAAAAAATTGTCCAAGCTAAAAGGTCTCAACAGCTCATACTTTGTTTCTTACTTGTTTAATTATAATAATTTGTTTGTTTGTATGTAGGCATATCAAACCTTTGAAGTATTATGCAAGATTGGCTGCAAACATGATCTCTCAGCTGGTCTTATCATTGGAGGAAAGGTGACTGTAATTCATATATAATCTCTACTCTTTATATATACTCTCTATTACATGTATCTATACTCTCCCACAGATGCAGCACCACAGTTTCTTTAGAAATTTACCCCCTTTATTCATTTTATTATTATCTAATTTTTTTTTAACACACTTCATAAAATTTTTTCCCTTAAAAATTTAATTGTTATGATTTTTTTTTTCTCAGGATTTAAAACATGAACAGGAGAGAATAAGGAGAACAAACATAGTAGTTTGCACCCCTGGACGACTTCTCCAGCACATGGATGAGACACCAGATTTCACCTGCAACTCCCTACAAGTCCTTGGTAATGAAATCTCAACAAGCTTTAGTTGTCAATACAGTATAAACCAAAAAATAATGTGTAACTTCTCTTTCTCTCTTGTTCACAATGTCAATTTTTACTGTGGCCCTATGCTCTGTTGTTTTTTTTTTTAACTTCAATGTTCACTTTTAATTATCAATCTGCTATTACCAGATCATATCTATGTCAAATAGGATTAAGAAGGGCTGGGTAAGAGAGAAAGTGACATTTCAATGCCTGTTTAAATTTTCATTGTGTCCACCTAGCCAATTTTATATGATTATTAATATCATCACTGTTGTTAATATTCTTATTATTATTGCACAATGTTGTTAAGCCTTTGGTATCAGAAATTTGTCATAATGATTCTGTATACAATATAAGCTTGTTCCATGCCTTGGAAATTAATTTAAACTGATATATTAAATTGTCTGGGGTTTAATAAAAGCTGGTTACTGGCAGTCTTCCAACTGATCACACTTTGTTTGTATTAATTATCCATCTTTTGTTTGTTTCTTATTTTAGTTTTGGATGAAGCAGACAGAATTCTAGACTTGGGGTTTGCTGCTACTCTGAATGCCATCATCGAAAATCTTCCAGAGGAGAGACAGACCATGCTTTATTCAGCAACTCAAACAAGGTCAATGAAGATCCTTTCTTGAAATTTCCCCGCTTAATTTACATTTTTCTTCAATTTTGCATCTTTAACCATTGTATTCCTAAAGCAATCTACCAGAGGTCCATCAACATTTGAGAACAATTTTCAATTGTGTTGAGAAGAATCCAGGATTGCTAAGGTTTTTCATAATTTTGCTCTGTGATTGTTCCAGAAAATTATCTTCATCCTCTTAACCAATCAGATGCAAAACTAAGAACAATGGCATATAGGTCATTCAGTGTGGTCATTGTTTTCACTTTGAGTTCTCATTGGCTAATGATGATATAAACCTTTGTTTGGAAGGGTCACCTAGATTACTTTGGTTTTGGTTTTTCATCCCTTTAGCTCCCAAAATCTCATTAGTTTTCACTCATTTCCAGCCAACTTTTTTCATGTATATTTTATATATTATGAATTGCAATGATCTTACTCTTTTGGTTGCAGATCAGTACAGGATCTTGCAAGGTTGAGTCTGCAGGTACAAATTTGTAGTGTTCAACTAAGCTAATCACTAGCTCCAAAAATTGTCAGGACCATCCCAGAAGGCAAACAAAATGTACTAGTTGTAGGGGTTTCAACAGCTTTTTCCATAAGCAGTTGCCAATGGGTGATAACTGACTGGCTGTGCTAGGAAAAGAGGCTGTAAGGCATCCTTTCCCTTCGGGGTTTATTGGGGCATGCTAAAGAGACAGCTGTGAGAGGTTTTATGGGTGGCAGTAGATCACTGGTTAACAACTTTTATTGAAACCCCTGACTGCTGGTTTTAGCTAAAGGGCATGGTTTTCAGAAAGGCTTGAAGAAGGGTGACTTTACTGTAAATGTCAAAGCACATATTAAACTGGTTTGACAAAGTTAAAACCAAAGGCCAAAGGTGAACCCTAACAGATGGTGATTATTTGCAAGTTTGGCTAGGTTAGTGTCTAATGCCTCAAAACCTTTCACAAATAGGTGACTTGATATTCACCTTCAAAAAAATTTTATCTTCATCTGGGTTGGCTTTAGATGATTCATTTACCACAAATGAATATGAATGAGAATTAAAATTGTTTCCTTAATGTCAATCTTATTAGGATCCTGAGTACATTGCTGTACATGAAAACTCAAGCACAAGCACTCCAAAAGGGCTAACTCAGGTAGATTAATATGTAATTTTCTTTCTTATACAGTTGCATTTGATAGTCTTTTGGGGGTAGCCTGATTAAAAGAGTGGTGAATTCTTTCCTTCTGTCTACTGCCATTAATTTTTATAAAATTTGCTAAAAGAATTGAGTAATTATGTATATATGCTTTTAACCCTTTAATCCCTAGGAGTGCCTGGCATCTAACTTTTCCTTACCATTTCACCCCTGCATCAAACATTAACATCACAAGAATGAAGGAAATGATCACCAACTATAGAAGCTCTTGATTGTTGAACAAATTCTCCTTGTTAGCCCCTTAGGAAATATATAGAAAACAGTATGGAGAATATACATCCTGATGTTAGGGTTAATAGGGTTAAACCTTTCACCCTCATGTGTATATAATTATAAACTTCTCAACTAATTTATGCTTGGAAATGTATTGATTTTGTAAGAAGAAATACAGTTTTGGTCATTGTAGGGGGATGAAATGTTACATTAATGTATTAATGTAGGGCTCCATTAAAATTAGCTTATGCTAAATTGTGTACTTTCTGTAGGAGGAATTAAAATTAACAATTGTCATTCTGTTTGTCCACTGTTATATAAACTTCAGGGTTACATCTATAGTTTGTTTGTCCCCTTTTTTTTTTTTTCAGAGTTATGTTGTTTGTGAACTCCCAGAAAAGCTGAATTTTCTATATTCCTTTATCCGTAATCACATCAAGAGTAAGATTCTTGTCTTTGTTTCAAGTTGTAAACAGGTAAGGGTTTAAACATCTTGAGCAGCCATAATCTAACTTCACATGTACATGGTATCATATCACTTGATTCATCAGAATCTTGCTGTTCCACAGTTAGTTTTGAGAGATGAAGAAACTGTTAAGTGGTTTGTGGATTTGGAACAATTTAGGTGGATATTTTTAATTCCTCGTTTGAAATCCATTTTAATCATCTCCATGCTTTGCCATCTTTTTTTGTTAGTTTGTTTTTTATTATTGGCTGCTTTTGTTTTGTTGCCTAACCCTGCTATTAGAGACCATAAGCAAACAAAGATGGTAATGAGGTAGTGGAAAAACAAAAGATCTCATGGGCAGAACAATAGCCCGGCACATAGGTTTTACAACCTAGTACATTTCATAGCCATCCTCTGCAAATAACAATTTGAAATGACCAAAACTTTCAAGTTCTGAAAGAAAACAGAAACTAAGACATCAAATCATTTAAGTTTCCATTTGGATCTCGATGCTGCTTATATACATTATGCTGAAATTGAGATGTGGCACTGCAAGAAACAGTAAATGCGACCAGACATCTGCAAAATTCTTACTGAAAATATTAATTCATTTTTCAAACAATTTCTCTCTCAGCATGCCATCCTTACTGTTCAAGGTCCTGTTGATTAAATTGTAGTCTCCATCAAGTTAAAGTTAGTTCTGCACTGCACAAAAATTGGCTCAAAGTGTTCTCACGTAACCTTCCTATCATCTCTTTCTTCCATCAGGTAAAATTTATTTATGAATCTTTTCGTCGTCTACGTCCTGGAATTCCATTGATGGCTCTATATGGAAAACAAAAACAGCTGAAGAGAGTAGCAATTTATAATGACTTCTGTAAGAAGACAGAGGCTGTGTTATTTGCTACAGATATTGCAGCCAGGGGTCTGGGTGAGTATTTTAGGAGTCGTGGGAAGTTAAGTTTTTATTGGATAAAATAATGTTGATGCAATGAAAGTCTACCATGATGAAGGAACTTGTATCATGAAGGCTGATAGGTATTTCCTTTATTCTCTATTCTACAGACATTCCTGCAGTACACTGGGTGATCCAACTGGACTGTCCAGAGGATGCCAACACATACATTCATCGAGCTGGAAGAACAGCTAGGTAATTTAGCAAGGAAATGTTTGCAGTACGGCAGTATTGTGACCTTATGGTTTACCCACTGGACTTCAAGTTAGGAAGTCTGGGTTTGAAACCTGACCACCTGATTGTGTTGTGTCTTTTGAGCATGACACTTAACTCAGACAGTGCCTCCAGTCAGGAATGTAAATAGGTATAGGTAAACTGTCTGGGAAGCCTAGCAAATGCTGGGGGTAACCTTGCAATAGACTAGCATCACATCCAGAGGAAGTAACTATACTTCTTGCCACTTCATGCTACAGAAACTGAGATAAGCACAGGAGTCCCGTGGGCCACTTCTCAGCAGAAGACAAAACTTTTCAAGGAATTACTTTCACAGTATCTTGCTTGCTTGGAGCATAAATGGGTACCTGTGAACATGGAACATCCTCTATGGGGGAAGGGGGGTTACCAATATTGCTTGTTGCATAATGCTGCAGAAGGTGGGAAGAGCCTTGTAAGAAAATGCCACTAAGCTTGGCACAGCAGTAAAATGAGTATGCATGCTCAGCAGAAATGGAGCATTCAGGGAGTATTTTGTGACTCTGAGGTGATTAAATTTCAATGGGGAATGAACAGGACATTATTTTACACATTTTTGGACTGTTATTGATGTGAACCAAGTGGACAGTTTAACAGCCTCTGTTCTTATGGAAAGGTCTGAAGGATAAGTAGCATTCTTTTAGTCATAGTACATTGTACAGCTAAAGCCAGAGCACTCACTCTGAACTTTGTAGCCATGTTATGGATGCTCTACTTCAGTACCTAAATATACACCTGTTGCTGCAACGTTTTGTTTTGTTGCATGAAATTTGTAATGGAAGAGGTTTGATAGAAACTTTCCTGAAACAGCAACCTTATCTGTTTTGGTTTGAAAATACCCTCACAGGATGAAAATAAACAATGGGTATTTAAAAATGTGGCCATTTTCTCACAATGATGTTATTAAAGAAATGTTGTCATTCCCATTCCTTTGCCCTCATAAAAATTTGTCATGGATTACAACCATGTGCACTCATTTTGCCGCTGTGTCACTTTGCATGGGTGAAGACCATAAGTCCAGTAAATAGTGCCTTAATGGAAATGATAAAAAGACCTTGTAGTTGGCACATCACAGTGTCAGTTTTTGGCCCTAGCTGAGGCAATTTTGTTATCTTTATCCACAAAAGAGTGTAAATTGGTACTGGCAAACTAGCAATGGGAGGGGGGTAACTTGTGATGGACTTGCATCCCATCCATAGGGGTTAGCAATAGTCAGTCACTTACTTATGCACCAGAAACCAGGATAAATGGCGGCAGTTATGTAAGACTTTCTTATGTGGAGCCTTAAACATTACACTTTTATACCTTGACTTTGATATTTTAATGAATTGCTGACCATTAAATCAGTTTTGTGTTTGTCCCTTTTAGACAGTCTTTAAGACTTGGCTTCTTTTTTTTTAGGTATCAAAAGAATGGCCAGTCTTTGTTGGTATTGTTACCTTCAGAAGAACAAGAAATGATCAAGGTGACACCCTTATTGTAATGCCTCAGTATATCTACATGTTTCTCAAAATAAAGGGGTGAGATATTGGGCTTAATTCATCATAAAAATTGATCTTTCAATCATAGGGAAGAACTGATCTTATTGTCACCTGAGTGTAAAAAGTTTTTTTAGTTCTTTTGTGTTGGGTTAAACCAATTAATTGCCCTCATTATCTTTTTCAGGCTCTAGAAGAAAAAAAGATACCCATAAACAGAATAAGGTTGTTAAAAATTTTCTTGATTTTATTGATTATGTGAATATGAAAGTGATCTTTGCAGTAATGAACACTGCCTGAGCTGTAGTGAAAATAAGGCCTGAAAAAAAAAATTTAGGCCTGTACTGGATTTGAATCTATTACCTCTGCAACACTAGTGCAGCACTCTACCAACTGAGCTCACAATGCAACTGGGAGCTGGTCATTATGTTGGTACCAGATAAACCTGTGAAGTGGTGAATAAACAACTGTGAATATATGAAAGTCATATTGGAAGTCATATTGCTCATGCTTTTCAGGCCTTATTTTCACTATTGCTCAAGTAGTGTTCATTACTGCGAAGATCGCTTTCATATCCACACTTTATCCATAGTTCAAATATATGACTTTCATATATTCACATTTGTTTATTGGTTATGTTGATGATAGGCTGGGGGCATAGGGGTGGGGTAACCTCGTGATGGACTGGGATCCCATCTAGGAGGGAGCAGTAATACTCCTGGTCACCTCATGCTTAAATTGCCCTTGAATTATTGGTTGTCTCCTATATAAGGGCAATTGTTAATTGTCGGTCTTTGTATTCCAAGATTGCATTAGTTATGCTGATAAAGTGTTAGCAGGTAACCCTGCAATGGACTGAGATCTCATTCAGGAGGGAGTAGTGTTACTCCTAGTCGCTTCATGCCACAGAAATCAGGATAAGCTCAGGAGTCTTGTGGGTCACTGGGTTCGAGAACAGACTTTACCTAGGGAGACCTGGAACTTTCTAGAGAAATCTAACAAAATGTAGGGGGAGGGGGAGAAGCAATATTCTTAGTTGCATGATGCTTTGCAATCCAGAGATTAGCTCAGGTGGTATGTTATTCTTCTGTCTTGAATTGCAGAGTAAACCCACAAAAACTTGGGTCAATTCAAAAGAAACTTGAAGCTTTCTGTGCGCAAGACTTGGAAATAAAGCAGTGGGCACAAAAGGTAAACAAGTTGTGCTCCCATAACATCTGGTCATTTATTCGTGCGCCGGATCAAGTCTCTATGAGAGTTGGAACCTGTGACTCCCGGATGCTAATTGCGTGGTACTACCAACTGGGCTACGGGGCCAAATGAATATTTATCAACTAGGGGAAAAAATTAGAAATTAGATCTTTGGAGTTCAATCGATGCCACGAGTGCTACAATTTTATTTCATCTTTCGATTGATTCCTTTACAGAGTATTGTATCGTACACAAGATCCGTGTTTTTACAGTCAAACAAAAAGATTTTCGATGTCAACCAGTTGCCGTTGGACGCGTTCGCTCAGTAAGTCATTTTTTTTGTGTGGCTGTGGACTTCGCTTAATCCATTGAAATTTAGTAACTAGATGCCTTCTGCCTTCTGAGACTCCTTTCCGGTGACAATTGTCAGATACAAACGTCACCCTACTTAAAATAAGAAACGAAAAAATAAACAACAAGAAGAAGAATTTTTATTGTAGATAACAGCATGACCAATCAACTGAACTAGAAGCTTTTTTTATGCTTCTGACCAAACATAGCGACCTAATTTAACTAACGGGTTGAAACTGACCAATCACAACAAACAAACGCTATCTGAGTCTTGCTGTCAAGCTGACCGCCGAGTTTTCGCCAAACTTTTCATGAAACTCAACACCAACGAACCGAGGGAGTCAGGCCCCTTACAAGGTACCTGAACGAAATAGAAAAGACGGAACATACCTTGAGAGCAATTGTAAATATTACAGAAAAGTAAACAAACAAATCTGATGAAAACAGAATTGGGAAATGTACACTTGATAATGACGTAATTTTTTGTTTTTAGATCACTTGGATTACCCAATCCTCCTCGGATTAGATTTCTCAAGGTAAGGTCAAGTGATAGTTTGTTCTGCATATCAGTTGGTTTCGTTGTTTCACGACATCAAAGCTCACTCTGCATATTTACTCTATAGAAAGCCGAGAAAAGGTATGGTAAGCAAGATGACTCGCAGATTGACGTCATCGGTCCGAGCAGTCGATTGGAAGAAAACAGTGGGAGCAGTGATGAAGAGACTAGAGACGAGGAAAGTAACGACGCGAGGGATCTGGGGAATAGTGCAAAAATGATTGATGTTAGCGCTCCACAAGATGATTTACTTGTTCTTAAGAAACGACACATTGACTTCGACCCAGGCCCACCGTTAAAAGAGGTAGGTTTGACAATACTGTGATTTTAATCAAGATTTTGTTCTGTAACGTTTTTAGTAGTAACAGTCGTAAGTGGTGAAAACTTTTACATTTCTGCCTACTGTCAACGTTTGGTGATAAAGGCATGCTTATTTTGTTTTTCTAGTCGTGTTGGAGCAACTTTCGCTGAAGTGTCGAAACTACTCAGGGTTTGCGTTACTTTATTCGCATTCCCCTTCAAATTATTGGTCTAGAAAACTATGTTAACCCTCTCGACCATCGCTGAGGTCCGAAGTGACTAGAGCAACGGTCGCCTTTCCCGCGTAGAAGGCTTTTTACTTGTATGTACGTTGAGTTTTCGTTGGCCCCCTGTGACTTTTACCTTTGGCCATTATGATTGCTTTAGCTTTTACGATACATAGTCGAAAAGGTCTCTATCACGGAGAATGTGATGGGTTCAAATGGCCATTAAGAAAATTGAACAAAAGAAAGGGGAGGAATTACACACAGCTGATCGAATGCAACTTTTTCAAATCTGCTATTAACCCTTGGGCCCCAAAGGGTGACTAGCACCTAATTTCTCCTTACAAAATCAGCCTTGAATCACACATTAAGTTCAAGAGAATAAAAGAAATGATCACCAACTGAAGTAGCTCTTGATTGTTAAAGAAACTCCTCCTTGTCAGCACCTTAGGAAATGTATAGAGAATAGTAAGGAGAATATACATACTGATGTTAGGGTGTAAAGGATTAAGGAACAGTAATGCGGTTCATGATCGGACTATGGCCATTATCCTCTCTTAGACTATCTGGGTTTTTAATTGGTCACGTTTGCAAAAATAGATATTAACGCAATTGCTAGGGATAGTCTGGGTTTTTTAAAGGGGGAATGATATTAAAAATTAAAAAAACTTTTTGGGTTTTAGGAAGAAATTCCAGAAAAAGAGAAGAAATCAAGGAAACCAAAGAGCAAAATTGCTGTTGCCAAAAAGATACTTAACAAAAACGTGAAGGTGAACACAAAGATTGTGTTCGACGACGAAGGAGAGGTAACGTTCGATTTGTTTGATCTTTCGACTTCCAGGAGTACTTACTTACAATATTAATACGCTGTGAAGCAGAAAAGGAATCGGAATGGGAAACTGATAGACTAGGCGATAAATTTAGCGATAAATTTAGCGCTTACAATCGTAGAGTAAATTTTTAGATCTTAGAGGTTAGGAAACGTGTCAGTCAATTACTGGTACAAACATCACGGATTTTTACTCTGACAGGGTATATTCACCGTACAATTTGATTTGACGTCTTACAAGAACCTGACTGACACAAAATGACCTTTTTTTTACTGAAACGCGGAAATGTTCTTAAACAACCCTAAATGCATTGCGAGTTCTTAATCGTGTAATCAGAATATTTGTTTTTTACCATTTCGTTCCCATGAAGCTCAAATTTCAGAAATTCCCTTTTAAAGATAAGAAGTAATAAGGATCCAAACCGCCATTAGACAACAGTGCATTTGAATCTATACTCAACTTACTTGCAGCCAGTAACGATTGAAGGAGCTCCTCTCGATCACACGGGTAAGCCTGAATCATCCAATGAGACACTCGAACCAGTTCCCCTCAGTGAGAGCCACAAGCGTCAAGTAGGTGGAATTTCGGTGGCAGAATCGCGTGACTTGATGCGCGAGGCAGATTTGATTGACAGGAAAGTGGAGCGGGAGCGAATTAGAAGCAAGCACAAAGAACAAAGAAAGAAAATCAAGAAACGACGACGCGAAGAACAAGTGAGAAGAAGGAGAGACCCTTTAGTGATCGTTGTTGGATGAAACCTGATCATAGTTGGATTCAATGACAATACGTCTGTGGCAATCATGATTAATGTTAAAATAAATGATGCCTTTTCCCCGAGTCCCGAGGTCAGCTGCAAAGAGCCCAAATGACAAAGCAAACGGGCAGTAAGCGTAAAACAAAACAAGTGTTTCCTATTCTCAGAGGAAATTAATGCGTAGACCACTTGGTTTGTAAATAGGCTTTTATGATTCGACTGTCACGCTAAATTAATTTTGATTTCTTAGGGTTTCTCTGGTGTCAGTTTAGCTGAAGATGAAAAGAGCGCAGAGGAATCGTTTGAGTCTGATGAAGAAACACCAGTGAGGTATCCGTGACTTCCTCGTTCTTAACCCTTAATGTCTTAGAAGTGATTGACAAGTAACTTCTCCCTACAATATCCCTACAATATCCATGCTCTATCCAGCAAACAGGTAATGAGAATACTCAAATGTATCAGGTGGAAGTTATCTTGATCTAACACCAAATTCTCGTAACTTATTTACAAGGAAATTTGAGCAGCTAGAGGGGAGAGTTAACAATCAGATCTTGGGAGTTAAAGGGAATGACCAGCCAAGCAATTGCGGCAAAATTTTAAGACGAGATCCTTCGTTTGAAGGAACTTTGCACTCACATGAACATGATAGTCTAGAGACTGAGATGAAGACTTGTTTGATAATAAGACTGTAAGTGAGCAATTGAAGGAGGATGAACGACGGTTGATCTCATTGTACGTATACTCGAATACAGCTGTCACTAAAACAGTTTAACACAAGAACTCTTTACTAAGAGACAGCAACTCCTTTCGTTTTCTTCCTCGCATCTGTGCATGAAAAGAGTAAGAAGTCGTCCTCGTATCATGACCAGAATTAGACAATGCATCAAAAACTACTAAAAAGTATACAAGATTCGAAAAAGTTGAAGAAAGTATTCGAACATGCTAATGTTAAAATAATCAATAAAAGTACGAAAAATGTGCAAAAAAAAGTGAAACACTGTAAAGTTCGCTAATGAGCCCAATTCTGAACATGAGAGTTAGCACTTTTTAACAGCACTAAGACCGTCTTTGTATAACATATTACTTAAAGACTATGGCTATAAACATTGGATGTAATCGTAAATTTTCATTTTTCCCCTTTTCAGCCCAAAGAAGAGAAAACGATTTCCAAAGGGTGGAAAATCCATAGATATCTCTTTGGATTTGGCCCCTCAAGGAGCATCTTTAGCAGATGACGAGGAGCTCGCATTACAGTTACTGACAGGATCTTGATAAAGAGGGAGACATTTGGACTAAGAGGAACCGAGGAACACTCTCGTGACACCTGGTCCCGGTCCCTATAAATAACGAGCCTCAAAGTGTGGATTCCTTTTTACGTGAAAGGAAAAGCTCCCACTAACCTGGATCTATTGCCAAAGACGATGAAATATGGGTTTCTGACCTACCCTAATATGGGTTTATGACCTACCGCCAGAAATACCACGTATTCGACACGATGTTCTGTGTTTGGATTCTGCACAAGTATCGTCCAAATAGTACTTATTTGGGTCCACACAAATACTCAGTCCATAGGGTCGCGACAAAATTTATGGAGCTCGATGCCTCCCAAAAAACGGCTGCTACTAAGTGCAAAGGAATAAATGCAACCTCGTTCCCGCTCCTCAAACCCTTTTAGGAAGAAGAGAGAGGGCCCTGGGAACAAGGTTGAAATGAATGCGGGGACCCTAGTTTATGTCGTCGACAACTTTTGCTCAGTTCATATCTAACTTACACCAACAAGTTTAGGTTGACCTTCTCTATCTAACACAATGATTGCCTCTCGCGATATTAATTCTCAATTTTACGCACTGTTGTGCGTTTAGATTGGAGAATTTAGTATTAAATCAGAGGGAATCTTACCCACTCCTCTCCCCCCCCCCCCTGAAATTTCCATTTCGTCATCTTTTTGGTCAAGAATGTATTGATTTTATCACATAGGGAAAAGCAATTTTTATCACTCCGGGGAGGGTAGAAGTTAGCCTTTTACACCTTGACATCAGAACGCAAGATCTTCCTTCTGTTTTCTCTACATTTCCCATGGTACTTGCAAGGTGAATTTGTCTAAGAATCAAGAGCTTCTTGAGTTTGCGATCATTTGTTTTATTCTCATGACCTTAATGTTTGATTCAGGGGGTTAAACTGTTGGGAGAAACTAGATGCGTTGTGATGACTCCTATTAAAGGACTTACTGAAGACATGTCCGTCATCGAGAACTTTATTCGAACCACGATATAGAACTAAAGTTCACACTAACAGCCTCTTTTCTGTTCTCCACCTGCTTAATTGGGGATACTTGAGATGTTTTAAAATTACAACTCTTAGAAGTAACGAACAATCAAATTGAAATGTTCTACATGATAAAAACTTAAAACACACAAGCAAAAACAAAAACGTAGCCTAAACATAATTCAAAGGACGGGAAAAAATCACTCCAAGTTTTATTCCAATAAATTTCAGCAAAACAAAAGTATCCAGTGCTAGCGTAAAAAAGTGATTGTGTTTGAGAGCAATATAAAACACGATTTTTCAGTTCAAAAACCAATTAAATTGTCATTCATTGACAGCAAGATGTCTTTGTAATGTTCAATTTTCCAGTTTTCTTTTTGTTATGGCATAAGGAGGGAACAATGAGAGTTTCACCTCTGGATATGACACATTGTCTGTTTACGTGTTCTGTCCTCAACGTACTCCCAGCGAAGCGTACTTCTTGCGTGCCTAGTCTTATTTTTGTGCATTCTATTTAACAATTTGTTATTGTGTGGATATTTCTATCTTATTGATGCATTCTTTTCAGTCATTGTGGTGAGATCGTATTCGATACGTAAGCTGCTTGGGAAGTACGAATAACACCTTGGGTGCCTGCACGCATAGATAAAAGTAGGTATAATTCTTAAAAGATATTGGTTCCTCGAATATTGTTACGTGATCTGTATTGAAACAACTAAACACGACCTCGATTTAAGTCGATTTACATTCTCTCAGATTTGCTTCGTAAAAAAAGTTTGTGGTTATTTTATTCTCCCCCATCGGCAGTCAAATTTTTTGAGGTGTCTCCCCCCTTATACCCTTTTAGCGACGACTGGCTCCCTCTGAACTCCAAGTGTTTTCCCCCCCCCCTCCCCCCAGAATATCACCCCTCCCCCTCCCCCCCACTCAGGTGACAAATAATGACTGTTCCCAAGGGTGGACTGAATGAGCGTCACCTTTCAAAAAATTATGCACCACTCTGATTGGTTAGGATTTCACATACTGTGAATGTTCGTGTAATTTTTCCATTGTTTCGGATATCTTTCTGGCATTTTGTTGTTCACTTGATTCCTTGGCGTCATAGTAATTCAGGCTGAACACCTCTCGCTCTTTCATCTAATCGTGCTTGTACCTCGCAGCGATGGTAAGTGTCTATCTCGTTCTCTCCTGTTTTCCCTTTTCGTTTATTTTTGTTATTTTCTTTTCGTTTGTTTTAAGTGATTTCACTTTCCTTACCGTATACAACTCCGTTGCATGTTTATTCTGAGAGGGAAGGAGTTTTCGCTCAGACGAGAAAGTCTTCGAACGATTTGCCATCCGACCGACAACATTCAGTTCGCCGCGTTTTATTTACACAAGGTTTTATTTACCTAAGAATCATTTTAACACTGCTGCCGGTTGGCAGGTTGTGACGAAAGACAAAGTCTCTTTAGATGTTGCGTTTTAAGGTTGTGAAGCTGAAGTTAACTAAATTCAGAGAGAGATTTTGAACTCAGTTGGCCTGATTTGGCTAAGAGCTTTCAGAGGCTAAAGATGATGTCGATGTTTGATTCGATTAGCCGTTGTGATAAGTTTGGCTTTCGGTTTTCGACACTGAATTAAAAGTTGCTAAATGAAGTAGAGTGTATGAGTGTTAACCATAAAGAGGCATACATTCTAATCAGTTAGGCCATCATTGTGTGCAGAAAAATATTCTTGCGCGTTCATGACTTGATAGATTACTATCTTCTAGAGCTAAACTGGCCGGTTTTTTTTTGACGACTTTAACGTCTTAGACAACTTTAACGTCTCTAGCATATATGCATCTATTTAGGTGTTGATACAACAATCACAGAAAAGTACCTTAACTATTTTGAACTCTACTAAATTTTTGTCCCTACTGTATTTCCAGGACAAATAATAGTCAATATTTCAGTCTAACACATAAGCCTTAGCGCCAAAGAGTAAGACTTAGTTAATAACAATTGTTCAAATTTGCATTTCTCTACGCAACGCGTGCATTTTGTAAATTTTCTTTATCACTTTCACTTGATGAAGGCTAGAGTTGTTATCCGAAATACTGAGACTTTAAAATATTTCTCGGACATTTTTTAAACTATTTACCAGCGTAACGATTTTATTTCATTATGAACCCACCTGGTTTTAAATACAATTTTGATTTAGACACGTTTTTTTCCTCTTTTTTTCGATTACATCTTATGCATGCCTACTATCTCAAATGAACAATAACAATGAGTGTCGAGAGGAATCTGGGATTGGTTTGTTTTTGCCGAACTTCGGTCTATGATTGGTCCATAAAAAATTGCACTACTCCCTCAACCAATCAGATGCAAAATTAAAACCAAGAATGTCTTGGTGGCCCGCGTTTTCCCGCGCTTTAACCATTTCAGTCACTTTTATTTTGAGTTTTCATCTGAAAGGTGTTTTCAATTTTTGGCCGTTGCGATTACTTTTAATTTGGTTTTACGACACTCAAACGAAAAGCGCTCTTCTGCGCTGTGATTATATATTGTTGAACAAATTTTTTACAAATGCTTGGCAACCAACATCAAGAGGCCGACCTCAGTGTCAAGAAAAAATTCTGGCTTCTCAACAGATTAACATGCACAGCTTCGGGAAATAAAACGTCGAATATATTTAATCGTATGGGCACCTGATTAAATACTAGGCCAAAGCGTAGGTGGGTTGGCTTCTCCATGTCATTATATCTGTTCCTCTATTGATAGTTGGATTACTCATGCTATTATTTGTCTATGAATTGTTTTAGCTCTCATAACACAAGGAAATAATAGTCCCATTGTATTTTACAGGGATTATTTTCAATGACTGTAATGAAACACGGTCAACTATTAATGAATGGTCTGAATCCATGAATAGTATACTCGCGAACTTTGTCTTCTGATAAAATCAAACTCTTGAAAACACTTTGAGAAAAGAGACGATGGACTAGAATTATTGCGTTAAATGTATTCACAATGGTGTCGAAGGGTAAGTGGAGCTTTCTTTAGTTTATTAGTGACCTTTTAGGGTGAATATCCGAGTAAGTTCTACTGAGTGAAAGCTTTATGTCATTTCATTGGATGAAGACGGCGAAACGCTTTCCTACGAGTTGATTTGCTGGTGTTAGATGTATCTCGTGTTAGGTGAAAGTACAAATTCGGAGTTGGCACTTTTTATCTTCCTTGATCACGTGCAAATCTCGTCGAATTTCCTCTTATCTCGTGTATCTTTATTTGTTTAAAAAGGGAAACATGGCAAATATCTTTTTCTTTTACTCCTACCGCAATATGAATACAATTTTTTTAAATCTCGCTTAACATCTTCTTGGGAAAATTTCAATTGCTGTCGTTTCAGAAGCAGCAGGTTTGCGGTTTTAGCTGTTTTGTTTTCTGATTCCATTGCTTACAACGAGAAAGAGGACTGTTTTATACATACCTTAAACAAACCGTCATTCAGTCAGTCACAGAGGTCTTTTGATTTGGTATCTTTATCACTACTACCGTTTCATACATATCCTAAACAAAACGTTTTTTTGTTGGGTCACACAGGTCCTTTGATATAGTATCCATATCACTGGTGCTGTACTGAAAAACTTAACTCCCGTTACATGTTTAGGTTCTAAAGCGCCTTTTTTCGTTCCCGAACCTGAAAGAGGCGTTTGTCTTAGCGCACTCTTCCCGGAGAATTGTAAAATTGTCGGAGAGCATATTAAAACATGTTCTGAGATTGATGACCGTTGTTCACGGCTTGGGTGTTTCTAAAGTACAGCGACTTTAGATAAACGCTGGTCTATCGCCTGAACGGTAAGCTCGACACAGACCCCCACGCATAATCTTGAGAAAAATTACACCAGTTGCTTCAGCTGTCGCTTCTATGTGATCCAACATATCCCACAATTACAATAGAGTTGGTTATCCTTAGAGCTTGATTTTGACATCAACTCGTGAGAAAATGAAATTTCAACGGGACAGTTTAAAATTCAAGTCGTATCACCGCATTATTGTTTTATCGATTTTCAAATATTTCCATCAAAACACAAAGATACTTTCTCAATAAGATCCCTCTGAGCGTTGGTTTGTTTTCTTAGCATCTATATTAAAAAGTAATTTCGCCAATGTCAACGTCAATATCGTGAAAAACTTATTATCAAAAGAAAAAAAAAGCGACGTCTTTTGAGGACCGGGGGCTCGTGTGAGGCGGAAATGAGATTTTTGAGAAGAAAGCAAATATTTGATTGCTTACTCCTTACCGTTTTCAAATATCCCTTGAAAGCGCCGATGGGATTGGCCAACAGTCATCCGCGGTGTGGTATATATTTATGATTGCTTTTTTTTTGTTGGTTCACCCACCCACTAATCTACTTGCATGATATTTTCCAATATTTCGTGACTTTCGTACATGAGAGGCTCTTCCCATGACCAGGTGTATATTCTGCAAGGGTATAAAACCGCGGTTTAAACTTGATTATCCAGCTGCCTTTCTTTAAACAGCTCCAATACGGAACAACTAGTCATCTGCACGCCACTAAAAATTGAGAAGCATTTTAACCAAATGCGCTTTGCGGAAGTTGTGAGGCCAATCCTGCCGGTGAACATTGACAAGGAATTTTGCATTGGATCTATTTCATGTGCTACTGAAAAGTGAGTCAAAGACAGCACAGTTTTTCTGTTAAATTTTAGCTTAGAGATATGTAAGGATTTAATTCTTAGTTGTTGTTACTTCAGTCGGTTCTTTGATGGAGTTTTACCTCCCTCCCAACGTGTATATAGTATTATATAGCTCAGTTCTGGGAGGCCTGGGTTCGGATCCCGTCGAAGCCTAAATTTTTCAGGCTTCTTCGTTTCTGCCATTGCTAAATAACTCACTTGGTCACCTGCGAGGATCATTGCTTCACTTGATTCATTCTCTCTATTATCAAATCATTTGTTGAAAGCCAATAAAAAGATTTAGTGAGATATAAATTATCAACACTAAGTTCCCTAGACATCCAGTGGATCAAATATTGCACACATTTGAATTTATTCAACCTCGTTTCATCAGCAAGCAAGGACAGCTAACTCGGTGAAACGGGCTGAGATCATGAACGCTTTAGGAATTCAATTTCAGTTTTCCAAGCTTCTCTTTCGTTCGCTTTAATAAGTACAACGGCACTGATTCCTCATTTCTTTACTTTTCATATTTCCCGAAATTTAGATTTATCTCTGTGATGTATTTTATGTCACAAACTGGATTAATCAAGATTTAAAGTCGTGTAAATGATGAGCCTTTTGACGCTTCACGAAAAATACCTAATTAAAACTATTTTCACCTTCACGCCAAAAAAATTCCAGGTGGGAAGTAACAGTTGCAAGTCAGGAATATCATGATAGAGCCTCAACAATGTTTTAGGGTAATATATCGTCAGCGAGATATCGCGTAAAATTATTTGAGACACTCTTTCATCGGTACGTCCAGTGTTGAATCGCTTTTGGTATCTTTTTACGTTTAAGTTTAACCCTCAGGAAAAACCTTTGTTTGTCTATTTGGAGGAAGGCTCAAAAAGAGTATATAAACTGATGTAAACTGTATTCTGCGTTATTGGGCTTATCATTCTGACGTGTAGATAATTCAGTGGTATTTACATCGTATATTGTTTCAACTAGAGGGGATCAAAGATCATCGTCTCTGGTGACCAATCAATGTGAAGTAAACATAAGTTACTACGTTTGACGAGAATGTCGGTTTGAGTTCGACCGGACGTAAAAAAAAGTTATTTTGCCTCACTTTAGCCAATAAAAGTCCAGTAAATGCTGTTTCATACTTTGTACTATATTGGTGTCGGTTCAAGTTCCAACATAGCTAAATAAATTCATAGCCTATGCACTCAAATCTGTCTGTTTTTACCGCATGAAATGCAAATTCCCAAGGTGTGCTTTGTTCGACTCCATATTCAAGTTGTCTGTTTTGCAATTGGAAAAATAGTGTCCGGCCTACCATACATGATACTTCTAACGCGAACTCATGATTACATGTTAGCTCTGAACAAAAAAACTTGAAACGGAAGAGCATCATGATATTTCTCTTTTGTGGTTGGCGTTCTTTAAATTACAAACAAGTTTTCTATTGAATTTTAATTAACGTTACAAGTTACCGTGAACGATATTGATGAAGGGTTCTGAATTAAATAAATCATGTGAAACTGCACTATGTGAAAATGAAACTTGTGGCCGGGGAATGAACAACTCCACGTCGTGTAGAAACAAAACAATTTACTTTAACTTCTCAACGGTGAAATGACGTAGGTTTAAACTAATATAACAAACAATTATAAAAGTTACACAATATATGATATAAAGAAATAACAAACAACACCACGGAAAGAGGACTATCTGATACTTTGAAACACTTACATTGTTACGGCCACAGAAAGACCAATATTGTTACTGCGAAATGCTGAGGCCAAAAAGGAAAAGGGAAAAAGATAAGCGGCGCGTTATTGAACTGCGCTTAACGCGAGAAACGAGAAGACAGGCATAAAGATAAATTATGCGAGGTAGTACTAGGGCGGCAATAAAAATGACGAAAGGAAAGTTGCTGATGAAACAGTAAGTTAGTATGAACGTTGGCTAATTACCGGCTGAACAGACTTAAGTAATAAACTTGAACTCGTGAAAATCCAACATGAAAAAATGTCGCACTTAGAACTTACATCGTGTGTTCTCGCTTCTAGAGGAAAAAACTGTCCTCAATCCCTCGAAATTAGACAAAAGTTTCGTTCCCAGGTTAGCTATTCATCAGTTTTCCCGTCTCGGGCATAACCTTCCAGCATACCAGCATCCTGAAGTAGTCTGAATAGCATGTTTTTAAAAAAAATGTCGCCTTATTTCAACCAAGCAAAACAAAGAAAATGGCCCAATTTACTAGGTAAATAGGGAAATAGACCATGGTTGTCGTAATAGATACTGTTGTCAGTTGTCGGTTTTCCCTACTTCAGCTGGTCCTAATAATGAGTGAAGGAGCAGTATAATTGATCAAAGCCGGTAATACTAAATGAGGAGATATTGAAACATTGTCACTACAAATGATCGAAAAACAAAACTTCGAAAGACTTCCTGAGCGACTGAATTTTAGCGACTGGTCCCTTTGTCACCAATCTGCAGGTACCTGCTATAGATTTAACACTGAAACGCACCATCAATCAAACCATCCGTTGCTACTAATCTTACTTGGTTACGGCAATTCAACATTTTATAGCTTGCCTAAGGATTATTTCAAGATGGTTCTGCCTGAAAGATTTAGTTAGTGTTGGCGTGTAGTTTGTGGGAAAAAAATCTGTGTTGATCTTTATGGAACGTAATCGTACGGGCTGTCGATTCGTAATTTCAGCGAGAGCAACGTTCAGAATGACGAGGTATTTTCCTGCCTTTGGACTCAGTTGTAAAAAAATTGATGCCAAAGAATTCTCTAAGGTTTGGTTCATTTGAGTTAAAGTTGGGCAACGAAAAGGGTCATTTTAAGGAAAAGGCATCGGCTGACTGTTTTCGTGAGGTTTTATTTGCAGAGCAGTGGAACCGTCTAAGAAAAATAGCAACATTCAAGTGTCCTGTTGTGATTGATCCGACATCTGTGTTCCGACAGATGCACACTATTGTTTATCTAGAGTTCACTTATTGAAGCGAAAAACTTAAAAACTAATTTGTCTGTTTTATGCCAGGCTGGTTTGCGCGTCCACAATTTATTTTCTCTAGTTTAAATCCCATTTCAGTTTTCTAAAGACCCTTTGCCCCCTCCCCCCCCCCCCCCCCGGGGGAAGGAGTTTCCTTTAAGGTAAACGGACATGTAGTGATTAATTTCTTTATTTCCCCTCATCATACAGTTCAGAGCAAATAACAGCTTGACAGAGAATGATCTCACTGCTACGGAATGCTTGTTTATCGCTTGATTGCGTGCCACCAGCCTCGCTTTCACAGCACAGGGAGGAACGAGTTGAAAGTCGGTGAACGCGTTTTGAAGAAATTAAACACAGCGGCTGGGAAGAGCTATCGGAGCGAAGATGATGGTGTGGTTGAGACCGACCTCGAAACGGAGATCGCTTATACTAGGGTGTTTTTTCTTGGTATCTTTGAGGACCATGTTGTTTGTGATTCAGTTTTACAAGGAAGAAACAGCAAGAACTCGAAAACCTGCCCGTGTGCAAACAGGTGGAGGTGAAACACCGGTTCTTCCGCCGGTTTGGAATAACTTAGTCAAGTGGAAGAAAGAAGACTTTCCTAAGAGGCAGCGAAAACGATTGATAATTTACTGGTCGGGAGTTAGGGGACACAAGGTTCCCGTTCAAAAGAGTGGCGTGAATCATACAAATTACTGGCCGTTTTTTTACGCGGGTCAACCTGGGGAATGCCCCGTACCGTGTGAGCTGTCCAGCGACCAATCACGCGCTGCTGAAGCTAGTGCGTTTGTTGTTCACGCTAGACCACCGGATATTTCGAATCTTCCACCGATTGAAAATTTAGCTCCGTGGATTCTTCAAACTAATGAAAATCCTGTATACACACCGACACTGTATAATGCGCGCATTATGTCGCAGTTCAATCTGCTTATAAGCTATCGTCTGGACTCGGATTTTCCTGCTCCGATCTATCCCATGCCTGGATTAGATCCCCCTATACCATTTCAAAAGCGACAGGGAGATATTCTCGCCATCTTTTCTAAGTGTGAACCCGTTCGAACAGAATACATGCGGCAACTCATGAAATATATCCAAGTGGACTCTTACGGCGCATGCCTCAAGAACAAAGAGGGACTTATAGGATTGTACGGGAAAATCAATAATAAATATGTCTTCAAAGATCACAAGCTTGTTCTAACGAGGCATTACAAGTTCTCTTTGGTTTTCATGAATCAAGACTGTGATTACTTTATAGACGACAGACTTTACCATGCTCTCACAACCGGCTCGGTACCAATTTTCATGGGCACTGACAAAGTGGACGAGTTTTTACCTGGAAATCTCAAGAACTCTATTATCAAAGTTAGCGATTTTAAAAGCCCTAAAGAATTAGCAAAGTATCTTAAATATCTCAGTAATAACGAGACTGCGTATAATAAGTATCTAGAATGGAAATGGAAGGGACTAGGAAACATTTTAAACACAACTATTGGTCGTTGGTGGAAACCGCGGCACCCGCTTTTTTGCCAGGTATGCATGGCGCTGGCCAAGGGAAAGCTGCATCGCGGATTAAGGCTGGACTATTGCCAACCGCGCCGTTACGAGGACTGGGGACTAAAGGACCCTAACGCTGACGTTCAAAATCACTATAGCACGTTTCTTTATGTTGGTTTTGTATTGTTTGTGATTGTTATACTAGTATCATGAAGTACACTTAGAAAGGCCCAAGTGAAATTTTTTTTTAAAGATTTTCAATTCCAGAGAAAGCGTGACAATGAGAAACAAAGGGAAGCATAACTTGGAGCCGGCAGGATCGGACCCTGGTTGTTCGCCGCCTTAACAGTCAAGGGGGTTTATGGTTGATTTGCCCAAAGCAAGTTGCTCCCCTTAGTGTAAAACAAGTTCGCACCACCTTGATCAGTTCGCCCCAAAACCTTTCCACTCGTGTCCCTGCCACAGAACGAATTAATTCCCTGCTGAAATCATTTTTGCGACTAACACGCAATTTTAACAATGAAACTATAAGAAGGTTCGATTAACTAGCAAGAATGAGAAGAATGATGTGGGGGCGAACTGCTTGATGGTGGGGTGAACTTGTTTAAAATTAGGGACAAACTCTCAAGGGTGATTGAGAGCGAGCTTGCAATGGGGCGAATTCACCAGGTACCATAATAAACCTGGTAAAGGAAAGGGGGGAGGAATACTTTTAGACTTGCTTTTTTGAGACTCTGTTGTGATTTTATTTCGTAGCCCAGTTTTAGTTTTGATAGGCTCCGACGCGAATGAATGAGTTTCAGAGTGTAAACATTACCCTACAGAAAATTCTTCGAAATCGTAGGATGTTCGCTGTAAATCATACCATATACGTAATTCAGATAGAATTTACGAGCACCTTAAATGTAGTGACAAACTGAAGAAAGAAAGTGAAAAAGTTTTTTCTTGTGGCTTTCCTACTTATTTTTTGAAAAAAAAAAACTCTCTCGAACAACGTTCATACCGCCAGTAGCGAAGGAATAATCATGATTGAAGCAAATATATGTATATATGCTTTGCGGTGAATTTGAATTTCGTCCTATCTAGGCAGGGAACTAAGCTAAAAAATACTTTTCTGCCTTTTTTTTCCGTTTATTTTAATCTGATCACTCAGCCCGTCAATTGGTCTTCAGTGCATTTTGTTTTTGTATATTCCACCGCTCACTCCTTCCGAAGCCTGGAGAGAGTCCAGAGAGTGGTGGTAACAGTGATAGCTATTTTTACCTCGTCATGACTCTCTGACTAATATGTTTTGGATCAATAGAAGATAAATCGAGCTTAAACTTGTAATTTTTAGGTGTTCGGTTATGTGCATATTGTTACTGCAGCTTAGCATGCTTTTTAAATAAAAATCGCCAGCTTCATAGCTTGTTTGGAGTTTATGAGAAAGTTGATTCAGCTTTTTAATGAACAAGAAAATCTATACTGCTTTCAGTCATAAGTAACAACCCATTTAATGTATCTTTACAGAGAACGGTTAAACGAGCAGACAGTGTGACCATTGTTATCCATTTGTCCTGTTTTGACTGTCTAATGAATTTTTTTCTCCTCAATTATAGTATGTATATTTCTTACGCACTTCTTCTTTGTTGTTGGAATTGAAAGGACACTGGCAAGCTGTGTTATTAAGGGAAGGTTGAACAGTAAAACCGAAACATAGTGAAGATGGTCAGTAAAGTGTCGTTCACTCTCTCGTTTTGGTGGAGAAAAAAGACTTGCGAGCTTTACTCTGGCTTCCTGGATATTTAACCGTTTTCAATACTGTTGTCCCCTTCGAGCTATAAGTGTTGGGTGGAGTTGAAGAGAAGAGAAGTATGACTACTTCGAACGAAAAACCTTTGACATTTAGGCAGATTTACAGTCGTCACTGTTTTAGAATTTTACAGTTGTACTAAACCCCTGTTTTGATTGCCTTTTCCTTATAGAGGCCGCATATTTAGATGTTGCACTTATCTGGAGCCATGATTATAATGGGCACCTACAGTTGTCAATACTTTTGTCTTCGAACGCGGTGCTTTTCAGAGGGAGGCGCTTAATTAAAGGAGTAGTATGCTTTAGAATCCATTCAAATTGATCTCTATGATAACTGACGCAACTGATCTCGCAATCAGTCAAAAGAATCTAGCGGAATCGCCCTTTGAACGGACATTTTACCTTCACCAATTGCCTTATGATCATGCGCATGCGTAAATGAAAGACTGATAATTGCCCCACATGGCATGGCTCATTCTGTTAATTTGATTTCCTCCGGTATACTGTCTTTAATACTCTGGTTTTCCTTCAGCACGCATAAATCTTTCGCCTTTTACTAAAGATTTCCGTGGAGGAGAACAACTGAATGAGTCTATAGACCAATTTTTTACCTCCCTGCCTTTCGGCGGGGCTCCAAATAAATTATGACAACCACAGATTCTAGCAGGGAAATGATTACCTAAGTTGGCGTTTTATCTCGTCACGGAAGAGAATCAGTTGATAAGTGACGAGACGAAAAAACGCCCATGGAGGTGTGAGAGGAGATAAGAGAGGAAGGGCTGCTTGTGTACTCGTGGACAAATGTAAGAGGGGAAAAAGGTGCAATTGCTTAGACTTTTCAATGTTTCATTTTAAGACTCCCAAATTCATAGCAAAGTAAACCAGATACAAACAAGCGTGTAAAGAATTTGATTTTATTTTTGTTCAAGGAATTGCGTGTTCTGCGTACTATTTATAAATTCTTACCAACAATTCAGAAAAAGAATGACTCGCAGTTCGGCTCTCAGTTTATCATTTATCCCTTTTCTTATGGGCCCCACTCTCTAACAGGCGCCCCCTTCTCCAAATGGAAAGCCTTAGAGATAAGGAGGCCTTCCCGAGGGCCTTTTTCAGCATTTGCAGTCTTACTTAGATCTGGGCGAGTTTATCAGAGAATGCCGTAGGCAAGTTGACCTTAGGTGTCGGTGAGTTGTTTTTTTCGCAAGTCGACATGTCTGCGAGATAAAGGGGTAAGTTGTCCTATCATCAAGTTCTAAGTGGACAGCCTTTTCTGTTTTTGTGTTTTTATTGGAGGGGAGTGTGGAACGAACGCGGAGCACGGAAGCTTTATCCAACCCCATCGCTTAGCGTTCGTATTCGTTTAATTCTCACCTAAGGTTTAGCCTAAAATATTCGAGATAGACACAGTCAGAGGCTCGACACGCGACAGTAGGCTGACGATTAGTTGGTATATTATAGTGAAACGTACATGACGTAACCGTTTCCGTTGCGTGCTTCCACTGACTTTCCAATAGCGGGCGGTATAGACCGGCTGTTGTTGAAATTAGCGGCAAACCGCGATAGAGAATTGTTTAAATAATTATAATTTTGTTAGAAAAATATGTCAGATCAAAGCTCAGGGGGTCACGGAAAATTTGCAGGTGTACTGCTTCTCCTTCAAGGATTGTTGATAATCTTATTTGTAGTCTTCGTTGGCTATAGTGATGATCTTCTTCCAGAGACTGTTGCAGCAAAAAACTCGAAGGGCGGCACAATTGATGCGAAATATTCTGGTACGTTTATATTATGTGTTAATTTTTATTTTGATTTTTTTCGTCACCCTTTAACAAATTTTTCTCTCTCCAATATTAAGAGCCATCAGGAGAAAATTACAGGCTATGATGTGGCACATTTATAATCTATGATTTTTCCTTTAAAGATAAATGTTATTTTTAAATATTTATTTTAAGTAGTGTTCTATTCTTTTCTTCTTACACCAGTACTTTGTGTAATTTTAATTAAAAAGTTGTATGGTGATTAGCATAACGTTGAATGTCCATTCTCCGATTTTTTTCTAGTTTCCTTTTTCTATTTTTTTTCTGTTAAAAAAAACTCTTATTAAGAAGTGAAAATCTACAGTGTTGGAGTGTTGCCTCCAATTATCTTTCTTGATAGATTTTCTGAATGTATTAAGTCCTGATTTTTATATCTTATTTAGTGTTTGAAGGACTACATTTCATGGTTTTCATTGGGTTTGGACTTCTCATGACATTTCTGAAGAAATATGGATTTAGTTCCCTGGGATATAATTTTCTTATATCTGCTTTGGTTATTGAGTGGTCTACAATGATGCAAGGATTTTTAGACATGAAGAACAGCAAAATTCAAATTGGATTAGAAAGGTAATAAGCAGGTTTTTGGTGATAAAAATTAATTGTTGATTAATTAATTATTGATCCTTTTGATCTGAAGATCTGAATGTCAATTCTCTACATTGTCTGCCATACTTCTCACAAATTTAGCTCTGAGAATTTTGTGTTAAATGAGATGACAACCCTTGGTTAACATTTTTATTTCTTCTCATTACCTTTCTGTGTAAAAATGTATCAATATTGTGAGGAGAAACTCTTTTTTGGTCACTCCCCCTGGGTGAAGGGGCTGATCTCTTTGCCCTTATTCATCCAAACCATGCTTTGAACAATTTTAAATCAAGCAGAAATATCACCAAAATAATCAAGGTTTCTAAAACTGTGACCCATGTTTAGACCATGTTTTAATAACCAACCCTTTGGGTCTATTTGTCATCTCAAGCCAGTTTTCTCTTGTCAATGAATTACTTATACCCAGCAAGAAGTAAATTACTAGGTACTATACACCAGTTTTCTGTGATGTGTTATATTTTAATGGATGTGGACATTGGACAGTTTTCATAATTCTTATCTTTTAGACACTTGTGCACTTGACTGCTGAAGTTATTCAATATTAGGACTTCATTTTGTTTTATACCACTTTCTTTTTTTTCCTTTGTTTTGTTTTGTTTTTTTTCGGTTTTCATTGTTTAGCATGATCAAGGGTGACCTTGCTGCAGTGGCTGTGACAATCACCTTTGGAGCATTACTTGGAAAAACAAGTCATCACCAGCTGCTAATTATTTCATTTATTGAAGTGATACTCTACTCTGCCAATAGAGCAATAGGCACCAAGATTTTCCATGCAGTGGATGCTGGTAGTTCAATGTATGTTCACACATTTGGTGCCTTCTATGGTCTTGCTGTGTCACGCATATTATATAAAAGCAAAATTGTGGCTCATGAGAAAGAGACCTCCAGATATACATCTGATCTTTTTGCCACAGTGGGTAAGTGAAAAAATCTTGGGAGATACATCATGATACAAACTTACAGCATTGGACAGATGTATTAAATCTTAGCCCTTGTACTCCCATAAGTGACCATGACAGAATTTCTCCTTACAATTTCAATACAACAATATCAAGCCAAGAAGTGATGAGAGTGAGGATTATTATTGATCCCATATCAAATTCTCCAAACTAATAACATAAGAATTGTATTGTAGATATTAAGGAGAATTACCAGCGAGATTTTGCGAGTGAAATGGTTATCCTGCTGTACTGAGTTAGGATATTTTGAGAAAATCAGCACTGGGTATTACTGGAACATTCCTCTTATTGATGACTTAACCAATGACTTTCCCAAATAGTTTTATACTTTTCAAGCTAGAGGTATATTCATGAGAGTGTTTGGATTTTGGGACCTGTACTGGAAAGGTTGAGAGAAACATGAATTATATTTTTTATAAGATCTAATTGTGGATCCATTTTAATTTAGACGCTTCACTCTTTTTTTTTATTGTATGGAGGAAAGTGTGGAATTAGTTTGGTGTAACTTTTAATTTTTATTTTAGGAACAATAGTCCTATGGGTTTGCTGGCCAAGCTTTAATTCTGTGCTAGTGGAAGGGGTCGCAAGGCAACGAGCCATTGTTAATACATACTATGCCATCATAACCAGCTGTGTTACTTCCTGTGCATTCTCAGCCCTAATGACAAAGGGATCAAAACTAAGTATGGTGAGTATTATACATTTCCTTATGTTTGTCAACTGTGTTTATTATATTTGATGAAAAAAATGATTCATTGGAAATAATGGTTCCAATATCTAAATTCATTTGGTACCTGGTATTATTCATTCAAAATGTTTACCCTACTGAATCTATGTTCATTGGAAATCTGAATTCTTGATTTCACTGTGACCTTTATCAGAATTACAATGTTTGTTGTTTCCCAGGACAGAAGCTTGTGGACACTAGTTTCTTTTTAATTTTGAATAAAAACTATGTACATACAAGATTGTGATTCCCTCTCATTGATGGCATTGCTATCCAAAGTGGATTAGTGAGACTCCAAGAAAAGTCTCTTGAGATGGCTTGTCACACTGCATTGGAATATTTGAACATCTTTTGGATGGATTCTGTGATTTGTGAACCAAGCAAGTTGTTTGCTCACTGATTAGAAAAGGGACCTTTGGGTTTAGGAATTAGAGAACAAGGATCTTAGTTTATTCTTTGACTCATGTGAGTGATTAAGATCTAATTTCCTCTTACATCTTAATTGCTTTGTCAGACAGAGTTCATCAGCTGGTCATATTGTGTGGACATAACTTGCAACAAATTCTTAGAAATTGCTGAGAAGGAAAATTTTAGTTGTCTGTCAAGGGAAATTATAGGCTCAGTCCCAAGCTTAGTTTTGAAAGTAGATCTTTTGGTAATGGCTTTTTATCATCTCTTCCATGTATTTACAGGTTCATCTCCAGAATGCAAGCCTGACAGGGGGTGTGGCTGTGGGTACAATTGCACCCATGATAATTCAGCCATGGGGTGCAGTGCTGATAGGGTTTGTAAGCGGGGCTTTAAGTACCTCCAGCTTCAAATACACTCAGGTATTAAGGAGACAATTTTATTATTTAGTCTTTGATATGTGATCTGTTTCCAAATACATAAGTTTACAAATGAATTAATTTCTTCTTTTATTGCATCTTGATACTGGTCAAATTTACACTTTTGCATCCATTTTTCTACATTTTGTTTTTCAGCCCTGGCTCATAAGAAGGCTTAAAGTTCATGACACTTGTGGAGTTAACAGCTTGCATGGATTACCAGGGATCTTGGGAGCTGTAGCAGGAACCATCTCTTCTAGTATTGCTGGATATAAACAGTACAAAACAAGGTACAGATTTGACCAAACAAATATCATCAAGAGGTATTTTTTATGCACCCAGTCCTTCAAAATTGATGAGAGTTTCAACAACTCATTATTCTGTTAGAAATATTTGTTTGTGCATTCATTCTAACAGTGCCATGAGGGATTTAAGCACAGCTGTACAAGATACATGAATTTGTGAATTGAGTGTATGACAAAAGAAAATAAGAAACTAAGAAAGATAAAAATGAATTGTCATATGTATGAAAATACACAATGGAAACATGTGCAATATTGCATGTTTCTTGATGGTTTCTTCACAAGTAAAACCGCTGTTGAATACCAAAGTTAAAATATTTTGACCATTGATATTATGAGGATGAGGCAAGTTAAGTTGAATTTTTCATAAAGTTGCTAATTCCACAGTTCAGTAGTTCATACTAAATCTGTAGAATAGTGAAGGTTTTTTTGGCCTCTTGCAGTTCCTACTTCATATTTTTCAGGTCTAACAATCTTCATCATACTTAATGTTTTGCCTATTTTCAGTCTCTATACAGTATTTCCTGCAAGGGCTCCCATTTTCAATAGTACCCAGTACTTTGAGTTGGTGAAATTTGACCCAGATGCTGTGGATGGACTAGGGTGGAGTTCAGGGAAACAAGCAGCATTTCAGTTTGCTGCACTAGCTGTTACATTAGCTCTAGCAATAGCTGGTGGACTCCTAACAGGTTAGTTGTTGCCCTTAAGCTATGATACCAGTAGATAGCAGTATATATAACCAGCTTCACTATATACAATACATTGTCAAGCTAAGAAGAAAAGAGAGAAATAATCCTCACTTGTTGAAAGATACTATCTTGTGTGCAATAGCAGCAGGATAAAAATTTCTCTCTTGTGGTATATATATCAGTCTCATGGAGCCATGTCAAGCATATTCAGACAGAATATTCAGCATCAGGAGAAATTTTAAAAAATTAGTAATGTCATGCATATGGATTGCTCCCACATTCATACCTTGTTTGACATTTTTCACAATGCAGAAAGCCTATTAATCTTAAGGCTGATGTACCTCTCTCTGACTCTCTTATCATGTGAAATTTTAAACAAGAATTTACTTGGTAATTTTTTTACAGGTGTCATTGTCAAGCAGCCATTTTTTGATCCTTTAAGGGATGAAGCATTGTATGATGATGGAGAGTTTTGGGAAGTAAGTGTTGTTATTTTAGTTTTTGAAAGGGCAAGTACATGTACAAAGCACCATGAGGTGCAACATACTTGATGTACCGAATCTAAAAACAAGATAATTGGATTGATGGGTGATCAAAAAAAAAAATGAATGAGGAAGACTTTTCCTATCCCCCTTCCCATGAACTTCCTCTCCACTCTAAGAGGTTTACTCCAAAATACTGGCTCTTGTTGATTTATGGTGGTCATAATTTTGTTGTTCAGTTAATGAACCTTAATGGATGGAAAGTGGTTGGAATGTTTAAAAGAAGCCCTTATGTTTAATATAAAATAATGGCACTCTATGCACTGGATAGACATTTATAGGCAGAATAGTGGCATCTTTCCTTTTGGTAACTGTGTTAGGAGTTTCTGTCAGTAATTGTGAAGAAAAGTTCCTTGAAAACACATGTCAGCCAACAGTTGGCTGACTGGCCACTGATGAGTAACCAACAGGACACTGACAGGTTACTTATTGGCAATAAACCCAAGAATTAATGTCCAAAACAAAACTTTGACTGTACTATATATATGCTTTTAAATATTGAAATAAGTCTACATATGTTGAATCACTTTTGAAATGAGATGAGACCTCCCTTTTTACTGACATCATTCCTGCTGGAATCTCTCAAAGGAAGAAGTGTTTTGAAACACTTCTTAGAGCTTTGCAAACCTCTTTTTTGTGATGTATGTATGAATAATGGAGTTTCAACTTATGACTTTAACAGGTCCCTGCTGATTTTCGTCCATTATCTGGTACTGTATATCCTCCAAGAGAAAATGGTGCAGTGCAGGCAGAACAAGCTGAATCATTAGTCCAACAAGAAGAAAATGAATCAGAAGAACAGGCTGATGGTCAAGTGTAAAAACAATATTAACATGCAATGATTATCTTTTATTGGTACTGATTGAGTACTTCTGTAAAATACAGGTACTTATTGTAATTTGTAAGCAATGTTTTTTCCAACTTATATAAGATTTTGTATTAAAAAGAAATTATTAGACAATTAATAGGAAATAATTTTTTCTTACTCAACATCAAAGAAATTCTATTATCAACTACTGAAAGAATATTATATTCCCTTATGCAATCTGTGAAAGTGTCATGTAAAGGCTATGTGTCTTTCTTTTAAATGAAAGACAGGATAAATGACTTAATTCTTTAAGTCTGATCTGGTTTGTGACTCTCCCTTTCAGATGTTATACATTTCATTGTGAATTAAGGGAGAAATTGGTGTTAGATCAGAGTAACTAGAGTTAATACTTTGGCTTTTTTTTTTGCAAACACTGAAAAGTGTGTGTCAGTTGTAAACTAAAATCAAAAAGTCCTAAGCTAAAATTTTTGGCAATTCTTATTACTTATTTTCTGGATAACATCTGTGGAAGATAAATTACGTATTAATCACATCCAGAAGTGGAAGGTGTTCATCTTAGTTCTATATTCCCATGTCTAAGGTGGAACACTCAGAATCAGGGAGACTGATTGACATATTTCCATTTTAAATAGACTGAATTTTGCATTGAAAAACAAGTCAAGCAGGGGATGCCATTCTTCTTCCTAAACCCCTTACACCCCTGACATCAGTATGCATATTCTCTATACTTTTCTCTATACATTTCCTACAGTGCCAAAAAGGAGAATTTGTTCAACAATCAAGAGCTTCTTGGGTTGGTGATCATTTCCTTTATCCTCATGACCTTATTGTGTGATCTGGGGGTGATTTTGTAAGGAGAAATTAGATGCTAATCACTCTTAGGGGTCAAAGGTTTAAAAAAAAAAAAAAAAAGGTCCCAAAGGGTTTTTAAGGGATGGTAAGGTGTATGTTAGGCCAGATTATTTAACTTTATAGATCTCACCAATTTAAGAATGATAAACAGACCCAAAAAACCATAAGGGATTATATGGTTAAAAGTCACTTTTGTCCATATATATTTTATTAGAGAAACCATTAATAAAGAGAATTTAAGGGAGTTTTTTGCAGGTATTTTAACTCATTACAAAGTGGTTGCAGACTTAATGAGATTTTTAAGTTGTTGTCTAGCATGTTTTATACAGAACAAAAAAATTATCTATTAAGCCTAAAGTAGAAATTCATAGATCTTTTGAAATTTTAAGAATATTGTGCTTATTTAATCGGCCAAATATTTATCATAGGATATGGTTAATGAACTGTTTTAACCTTCAGTTAGCAGGGAACCCAAATTGAAAATATTGAAACTTAACTAATCAATATAAATAAACATTTATGGGATCATCTGTTTATGTTTTGCTTTTATATTTTCCATGGTGTTCTTTTTTTAGTCCTGTGGAGGTAAAGTTTTCCTTTTTATCCCATTTTGGCATTGACTCTTTGACAGGATTGCAATGCTGAATTTTTTAGGGATCAAATGCTTGAAAGGGTAGGCATCCCATTTCATTATGTCCAGATCTGGGATTTTATTGGCAACTGAAAGAATATGATGATTCAAAGTTGCAGTGCACTCTTCTTCAGTGACAATGCGTCAGGTTCATTTTATTTCCCCTTGAAAAAAAATTGATATGATATGTACAACAGGGTCCTGGAGAAACCTCACCCTTAGGTTTCTTGCAAAGTATGAACCCAGGATCAGGGGGAGGTGGGAAGGGAAGGCCCGAAGTGGAGGCCCCATACTGAGCCCTAACATTGAAAGTTGTATGGTGTGTTCTTCTTGTAGGTAAACTTTGATTGAAAATACCCCTGATAGTTGCTCAAACGTTAGCTTTACTGTCTTGGAACTAGCCTGAAACAGACCACGCACTGCCTTTATATGCATGTAGACGACGGGCTCTTGAAACAGAACAGAATGGCAAGCAGCGAAAGCTACGTGTGCTGCTCGCTAAACGCGTGTTGCCGCGCAATCTCGCGTGCTGCATGCTTGTCAGACGAAAAACCCTGGGAACTAGTTGAGCTTTATTTAATATGGCGACGTGGCTGCAGTCGAAACTGTGTACAACTGAATGAACTTAACATTTTGACTCCAAAAGATGACGGAAAACGGCACCTTGAGCATCTTTTGCCGTTGAGTACATTTCTTCTCTTGTTTGATGGTGTTTGGATGGAATAAATGATGTCACGGCAGCTGAAAAACTCAGAAATGGAACCATGCGTTACACCGACACTCAAATGAGTTGCTTCAGGTAAGCGTGGATGAAATCGTGGTTTAATTCTCCACTTTTGAGGTCTATAGAACGAATTGTATATATTTACTTCTCGAATTTAAGCGATATGAAATGCAGGAATACATATAACTGTGTTAAGTTTTGGCTCCGCCTCGGTGTAAGAACCTGTCAACTTCACGAGGATATTAACGAACGTGGAAAACAAAGAAGTAAACAAAAAACTGAAATAAATAAAAATTGCATTAGGGCCTTGGAAAATAAGTTTTAATTAACAAGGGAATAATTTAAAAACACACTCAACTGGTTATTGCTCTAAGGATATGGTAGACCTCATAAGGGCCAATCTCTGTGTCGAAGAAAAAGTTTTGTAAAATATCGAAACGTGCACGAGTTATTTACAAAAATATATTTTCAAACTGAATTTTTAGTCCACTGAAGTGTGAATAGCCAGTTATAAGTTGTCAACCCAAATGACTCCTGAGATGTTTTTGGTGACAAAATATCCGGTAAAATTTCCGCACAGCCCCATACTACATTATGCATTCAGTTCTTGGGTGGAGAAAACAATGACAAAAATAATACATTGCCATTGGGAAAACAGATTTGTTTAACAATAGTATGGGGCTGTATGGAAATTTTACCAAATATCCTGGTCCTTGAATTTCAGTTGCACAAACATCTCTTGATTTCACTTGCATGGAGTGATCTTTGCTAATATATAGATTTAGCCAAGCCTAAAAGCAGAGCTCACATTTTTTTTTTCCCTGCATGTCTCAAGGGCACAACACCTTGACCCGGCCAGGACTAGAACCCGGGTTGTCCAACTCAGAGCCCAGTGCACTGACCACTGGACTACTATACAAAGCCGTGGCATTGACGTGCCCACGATACAGTTGACCATGCATGTTAAAAGTAACACCTTGTACGGTCGTACAGTCTTACAGCCGTACAGTCTTACAGCTGTACAGTCATACATCCCAATTTTTTCAGCTAGATGGGTTACTACTATTTTTTATAATTATGGGGCTACACTCTTCGAGCTCTGCTATAATCTCTGTGTATTTTGCAAGACCATGAATGGGAAAACATAAAAAAGAGAGGAGTAAAAGTGAAGACTAGCTGTAAAAGTATTTAAGAAATTGGATGCGAAATGGCCAAAAAATGTCACTTAAACAGATAAGGACCTACGGTTTACATATACCTTGCTACTTGCTCTCAATCAGCAACCATCAGTGAGTTCTGGCAAGCTCAAGCAGCTCACAGGGTGAAATAAGAATTGCCTGTGAGCAGAATTGAAGTAAGATCCGTCAGGCACAACTCCTAGATAGTTTCAACACAATGTCTCTGTGCTTCTATGGGCAGTCTGCATTTCTACAAATCAGAGTGTTGTCATAACTTGACATGTGGTCACTCCTAAAGGGGTGAAATATTTTCAAAACTTTGGGAGTGAAAAAATATTAACTGGAACTTTATTTTTTAAGTAAGAGTGTCTTTTTTCAACAAATTAACAGAGTGAAAACTTAAAGGATTTCCTTGGTGTTTGGCAGTGAAATCTATCTACATTACTTGGGTCTTTTCCAAACAATTATTTGTAATTTACCAGGGACTTTGCATGCAAAAGGCCTATGAAAATTACATAAACTGATGTGGGGTGATGCTCTTGCAAAAGTTAGGGGTAATTCAAGACAGCACCTCACCCCTCACAAGAAGACTTATAGTGAAAATCTGTATGATTTAATCTCCATTTCTTATCTTAGATGAGATAAAGAGTACAATGCACAAACAAAGGAACAAAGAGAATTGACCACCTCAGCAGTGTATTAGAAAGTGGTATGTAGTTATTCAGGTGAGAAGACTAATAGTATCAACTTGAGTTATCATGGGACCAGACAAATGTAATGTTAACTTTAAGTGAATTGTAAACTTGTTGTAAGTAAATTGATACAATAGAAAATTGCAGATCTAGGAAAAAAAATAGATTCTGCAGATTACAAACTACAATGTGACAGAACTGGACAACACAAAGTCCTGTTACCAATTAATTAAACCTATGACAGAATTTGAGAAAGAAACTAGACATTGGCTGTATGTTTTCATAAGAAAACAGCTGTTAACTTGGCAAAATGCATGACACACAGGCATGACATGTAAACTGTCCAATTACAAGGTCAACTATTTGTACGCAAACCAGGCTGGTGATAACCAATCACATTCTAGAATTTTGTCATAGTTTTGATTAATTATTTTATTGGACTGACTGAATGCCTGACTCTCCAATTGTTTGACTGACTCATGAAATGAAGTTTATGGAAGTTTCACCACACAGCAAGTTTTCCCCCTACAAGATCACCCCCACCAGGATACGTTTGCCCCATCAATTAAAAGAAGTTCGCTACTTAGCTATTCTTCCCATCAGTTAGCATTGACAGATATTCTAACCAACTGACTGACTGACTGACTGACAGACTGACTTGACTCACTCATTCACTTACTTACTAATTGACTGACAAATCAACTGACTGGTGGAATGTCTTAATGTCGTAATGACCAACTGATCACTTGTCTGATTGAGTGATGGTGAGACCTAGTGACTGACCAACTGACAACTATTAGAATGTTAGTCTGGCTGATTGACTGCTAGACTGAATAACGCACTTTCCACTCGACTGACTAGTAGACTAAGGGGCTGCCTGGCTAATGATGGACTGAGCAGTTGACTGACTAAGTTAGTGGCTGACTCTATGACCAAGTGACTGATTGGTGAACTGATTTGGTGACTGAATAACTGACTGACTCACTGATGGACTGACTGATTAGTTTACCAATTGGTAGACTGACTGTAAAACTGAGACACACTGAATGACTTGTCTAAGAGACTTGTGGACTGATTGGCTGACCAAATAAGTGACAGTCTCTGTGTCAGACTGGCTAACTGGGTGGCTGGCCTAAAGACCACTGTTGGACTGGTAGCTGATTGGATTGCCTGTTCCAGGCGTTCTGTCAGTAAAATGATGTGCCATGTGAAATTAGCTTGATATAAAATGAATGAACAAGGTTAGGGTCAGGTCCCACATTGTGCCATTTGTTAAATTAGCTCTAATTTACTAACTGAATGGCTGGAACAGGCTACTGGTTGAGTGACTGAGTTACTGGCTTTCATAAATGGCTAGATCACTGACTGACTGACTGACTCTGATGAACTAACTGACTGTTGAAGTTATACTTTGCTACTCTTCTTTGATGGGTTGCAAGACCTTTACAGGTTCCCAAATATTTGTTTGTTTGCTTTATAGGTATCACCTTGTCATATTGAAACATATTATAGGTATCACCTTGTCATATTGAAACATATTATAGGTATCACCTTGTCATATTGAAACAGCCAATAATTGGAAGAAACCCTCTCTAAGAGCAAAATGAAAGTGGCTGTTGTTCAGGTGGAATGTCTTCCCTACTTCAATCAAGCTCAACTCAGAGGTATTGTGGGTGAGTCCAGACATCATTACTAAACCAATATTAATAGTACATTTTACAATTGACCAGTCTAATATTCTGACTAACTGACTGACTTATGGCAAACCAAATGATAGAATGACTGACTGACTGACTGACTGACTGATGTGAATTTTATGACTGAATAACAACTGAATGAATCACTGTATGATTGTCAGACTGACTGACTCACTTACTGGATTGTTGGTTGACGGACTGACTTTTGGACTGACTAATCAGTTAACCAACTGGTGTGCACTGTTTGATTGACTGAATGAGTGACATGTGTAAATTAGTGTCCAGCCGAGATACTTGTGGACGGACTTACCGACAGAGTGACTAACCTGCGAAATGACTTTGTGAGTGACAGACCCACTAAGTAGGTTGAGTAGGCTGACTGACCGAATGATTGATTTACTTATTGAGAAACTGACCAAGTAATGGACTGACCGATTGATCAATCAACTGACCTGAAAATAGACTATCTGACTGACCTGTGGACTGAGCAGCTGACTGAAAGAGTAACTGACTAATTGGTGACCAAGTAGTGGACTGACTGACCAACCAAGTTACTACCTGGTTAACTGACTTACTGACTGGATGGCTGGTTTACTGAGTGACTGATGGACTTACAGTCAAGTCAATGGAATAGTGGACCGTTTGGACGAGTGACTTACTAGGAGACCAATCAAGAGACGTTAAGACTGACTGGCTGACTGATTGACTGACTTGCAGACTGAGTGACTGACAGACACACACTGACTGGCTCAATGGCTGACCAGTTGATTGACTGTAAGACTGTCCACTGACTGACTTACAGTGTAACTGACTTAGCGACTAGCAGTCTGGCTTAATGACCATGAGACTGATTGGATGACTGATTAGCTGAGTAAGGGGGTGACAGACACACTGACTGGCCTGATGAATGGTGGAGTGACTAATCACTTAACTTGCTGCTGGACTGGCTAGCTTACAGTGACTGTCTAATTGGAAAGTTAAATGAATATTGCTGGGTAAGTTTCTAAAGAAACTGGTGCTGTGTTGGTTGGAGAGTATAACAGGGTAATTTAGTATTATCAACTGAGTTGATGACATAAATTGGCCACCATTAAAGCTGATGTTTCAAGCATTAGCTCTCCGTCTGAGCAACTGGAAAGTTGCCCAGATGACTAATTGACTAGGTCTGCATTTGATTGAGTTACCAATTTTTTTAGACCAAACGACTGGCTGATTTACCAACTGTGGACTGACTGGCAAATAAACTCACTGATTGACGGACTAACAGACTGACCCACTGACTGACAACTCACTTACTCACCAACTCGCTAACCGTCTATCTGAATGACTTACTGGCCATTTAATTGTCTGATGCACCAACTTACTGACTGACTTTTTAACTGAATGATTTAAAAAATTTATAACAGTTAATGGTTGGGTGAAGACAAGAGAATTTTAATGAATAGCCAAATTTTACTTAACTTGGTTAGTTTTAACTTAAGTGTGCGAAAATACGATCAATTTAAAAATTAATCAGCCAGTACATAATTGACCAACTCAAGTACAGTGAATGAAAATAAAGAAAATGAAACAAAAAATGGCGGGAAAATTTTAAGATATGGTTTTAGGAGTGATGGACAGATGAATTGACGAGATTATTGGGTAAAACATTGCAGACCCTTGAGGATTCAGTAAGGCAACACCAAGGAAGACGTTTATTGAAAAATGATCTCGCGAATGGCTGGACGTGTTTACCGTCTCTTAAAGCACCACAAATCAAATTCAGCATAACTTATGTGAGCGTCATTTAGTTCCAAGTGGAAACTTAAGTAACTTGCTACCTGGGTCTCTTTTCCAGAACACTCACAGTTTGGTGCTTTCACGTTGTTGTTTTGCAGAGGATAAAGAAATGTACAAAGTGTTAAAAAGCACGTGCTGAGCCCTTGTTCTGCTCGTGAGATCTTTTTTTTTTTACCACGTCCCACGTCCTCGTGCTGTGGTTTGCTTCAGGTTCTTAATGTGGCCAATTTGTTAATCTTTTCTGTTCTTGAATTAATTTTTTGCAGGGGAAAAATTTTCCCTTGAGGACTGCATTCGTGGAGGAATTGTTAGTTTTGTCAACGTGGATTGAAAGTTTCAAGCTCATAGAGTTGATGTTGTGATTACAGGTTAGAAAGTGATGCATCAAGAAAACCAAATCCTTCAAGTTAAGATGTTGAGATGTACTCTCGACCATGTAACATATTCACTCTGAAAAATTGTTGAGAATTAATCCACATTTCAGATCGCGCTGTAATCGTAGCGGGTGAGTTAGGGCGTTCAGCCAAAGAGAGGTTGATCCTTGCCCTTGATTAACTTAACAAAGTAAAAATACCCCTGCTGTTTGGCTTTGAAGATATTGTTGGAAATTTTTTGGTCCTGCTCTTTTCGCTTCAGTGTTCAATCCGACTAGTATCATACAACGATTATAGTATTAAAGAGTCGTTTCTAAAATTATCTCGAAGTGCTGTGCACACAATCAGGAAGCCAATTGCTTGTTGATAACTTTTTCCCCTAAGGACATGTTTTAGCTTTCTTTTCTTTTCATTGTTAACTAGTAATTTAAATGAATAATTTGAATTCGATTTTAACATATTTGTATCTGATAACTCCGCAGGAAGCTTTCTATGAGCGACGTTTTACTGATATTGTTTAATAGAATGCGTTAATAACCCGATGATAAAAAGAAAAAAAAACTTGAAAAAGAAGAGACACAAAATTCAGAGAAAGAGTACATTTATTGTCTTCTAGTTGAGGATCATCCCGTCACCAATTGTACAAAAGTACCGTTGTAATTTTATCAAACGGCGACTCAAAATCCCTTTCTTCGAGGTTTTACTTTTCTTGAGATTTTACTAAGTGTTTTGATTACTTGTAGTTCGTTGAATCATTGCTAGAAGTGGCCATCTAACTATAGCTTTTTCCTTTTACTTTTAGTGTCGAGAGCGTCAAGATGGTTTCATAACAAGGAACATAGACGAACAGGAAGTTGATAAAAGAAGGAGAGCAGGACGTGTACATTTACTTCGAGTTCATTTACTCTGACACTACCACATTAGAGTAGGAGACAGTTTTCGTAGAAAATAAATCTTCAAACGTTGTTATCTCTAACAGTTGTCTTAAAGTTGAAGGAACAAAAAGTGGACCAATTTCCCCGTCCACCGTCCCCCACCACACCCACCTCTAACAGACAGTTTTCTTAGTGTTTGTAAAAGCTACCTACCTTGTGGTAATAACATTTATTTCAAACGCATGCGTTTAGTGTAAGAAAATGTTTGTCTAAATACACATGCGTATTAAAAGATGTTGTTACCACAAAGTAGACAACTTTTATCAATATTTAAAAAACTGTTTATAAGAGGTGGGTGTGGTGGGGGACGGTGGCGGATCGACCCCCAATTTTTGGTTCCTTCCAAGGGTGACATTTTTCCTTGATGTGGTCATTTTTCACGTTTATCCGTCCTTCTTTTGAAATCTGTTTTACCTGGAAAAAAAAGATAATGGTGTGAATAAAAAGTGAGCTAGAACTCGACATGAACGCCGTAAGAATATCTATCAACCGTAAATAACTAAAATACTCTACATTGAAATGATAATGCTTTCCTGTACTGTAGTAACGAGCCGTATTCAATAAAGTTTTCTTTATCTTAATAGCGGAGCATAAAAGTGTCTCTTGGTTTGATTGATTGCCTCTTAACCACATTAAAGGAGATGAAAAGTCAGATCCTCCCAAAAGTAGCTTATTCATCAAAAGCAACGTTTATTGGCGACAGACGGCCGCTATCTCGAATAAAATCATAAACCCCATTAATCTCTTCCAAAATCATAAAAAAACCACGACATTGGTGGCAACGGAATATTTTGGTAATGTTGTATGTAGTATTCGTCATGGAAAAAAAATCAGTACATTTCTCAAGATATCCACACTATGGTTAAAAGAGGCGCCAAGACACAGTTACCGTTTCTTGAAAAATTTAGCCCATATTTTTTTTGGAAACCTTTTCGAGTCGTCTCTATTCTTTGTCATTGCTGCTCCTAATAAGTTTATATTCAATTCATCAAATTTTTAATGTTTGGTGTTTATCTAAATTACTCAATTGAAATTCTGTAGTTTGATACAAATTTGAGACAATTTTGGGCGCCGCTAAAACACGATTCAAAATACCTTGACGATGCCCCTTGATTTATGTCCATTATAATGAAACTAGTGGAAATGATGAACCAAGGGGGGGGGGGTCCCTCCAAGTTCTTTTTTACTGGAAGTAAACTAAAGCTGAAAGTACAGAGACTGAAGTGCTATATTGACACACTAACGACCAACAACTACACTAACGACAAGATTGACAGGAATGTGAAGACATACGATCTTAGAGATTGACCCATCCTTCAAATCGCCCTAGCTCTATCGATTACTCTTTATCTCCTCCAACAGTTCCACACTGGGCGACTCGATCTGCCAATCGCGCCATCGCATACCACATCCCGGCGATTTGATTCGCCGGTATTTACCAGAGGGGTGCGTTACGGAGACTAGTCCAAAACGGAAAGAATTCGCCTCCCAACAATTGGTGACTTAAAAAAGACCAATCGTCTTTGAACCTATTTAGAGCTGTAAGGTATTCCTTGGCCCATAATCTAAAGACCTATTACCCTAAAATATAACGTCGAGGTGTCTAAATACTCCCATAATGTTTAAAGTCTCTGAGTTTTCTCGGTTTTTTATTTTGAACTCTCAACTGAGCAGTGAGAAGGAACTGGCATGCAGAAAAATGAATCATTCTTCTGTAAGCAAGTTGCGAGGTGACATGTCTGTTGTGGGAGATTTCGTAAAAGAGTTGTGCTCGAGCCGTAAAATGTCCAAATTTAACTCGCAGCGTTTCAAGAACTTTTCGTTTCAGTCCCCCATCTCCCCCCCCCCCTCCACACCGGCTCCCCTGCGAAAAGATTCAGTAAATTGTACAGTAAATTCTGATCGGCCGGTGTAAAAAAACCAGCTCTGTCATGTACCTAAAAAGATCCGTCAATTGTAGCGAGGAAATCAAATAGAAGCTTAGAGATAATGAAATAAGTTATTATGTTTTTGTTGTTTGCTTCTGCTTAAATTGGATCATGCAGCAATCTGAAAATAACGAAGTATTTACCATTAGCATCTCCTGAAGTTGATCAGCGTCCAGTTATCCGCTACGATTCAAGACGTTTGAATATAGACGATATTTGGACTCTTCCTTGGGTCCTGTGTCAAGAATGAAAGAATAAAAAATTAACCAACTTTTTTAAAAAGAAAATATTTGACAACTCCATAACTATTGACGCGTGACGCAATTTTTAAAAAGGGGTAATCTTCTAATCCTTTTTTTGATATGCTTATTTGGTGAAACTAACTGCGCCTTTGTGGATCGACCTTTAGTCACCAATCTCTTGCACAAAGTCCACTCTCTGTTCTGCGTATAGAGACAGTTCAGAGGCTGAAACATTCAACTCACTCACTGCAATTCCTTTTCCTCTTTTTTGTGGGACCAAGTCTTTGCATCACAGATTAAGACTAAGGAAGAGATTTGCTGGGTGACAGTCTGACTCCTTTGAGGGTCACCTTTAGTCAACCATCTCTTGTATAAAGTCCACTCTCTGTTCAGCGTATAAAGACAGTCCAGTAGCCGAAACATTTCACACACTCACTACATTTCCTATTCCTTTTTTTCTGTGGAACCTAGTCTTTGCATCACAGATTAAGACTAAGGAGGAGATTTGTTAGGTGATAGTCTGACTCCTTTTTGGGTCAGCTTTTAGTCACCCATCTCTTGCACAAAGTCCACCTTCTGTTCAGCGCATAAAGACAGTCCAGTGGCCAAAACATTTAAACTCACTCACTGCAATTCCTTTTCCTCTTCTTTGGGTGGACCAAGTCTTTGCATCACAGATTTAAGACTAAGGAAGAGATTTTTTGGGTGACAGTCTGACTCCTTTGAGTGTCAGCTTTTAGTCACCCATCTCTTGTACAAAGTCCACTCTCTGTTCAGCGTATAAAGACAGTCCAGTGGCCGAAACATTTAACTCACTCTCTGCAATTCCTTTTCCTCTTTTTTGTGGGACCAAGTCTTTGCATCACAGATTAAGACTAAGGAAGAGATTTGTTGGGTGACATTCTGACTCCTTTAAGGGTCATCTTTAGTTAACCATCTCTTGTACAAAGTCCTCTCTCTGTTCAGCGTAAAAAGACAGTCCAGTGGCCAAAACATTTGACACGCTCAATACATTTCCTTTTCCTCTTTTTTGTGGGACCAAATCTTTGCATCACAGATTAAGACTAAGGAAGAGATTTGTTGGGTGATATTCTGACTCCTTCGTGGCTCAGCTTTTAGTCACCTATCTCTTGTACAAAGTCCACCCTCTGTTCAGCGCATTAAGACAGTCCAGTGGCCAAAACATTCAACTCACTCACTGCAATTCCTTTTCCTCTTTTTTGTGGGACCAAGTCTTTGCATCACAGATTAAGACTATGGAAGAGATTTGTTGGTGATAGTCTGACTCCAATGTGGATCAGCTCTTGGTCAGCAATCTCTTGTATAAAGTCCACTCTCTGTTCAGCATGTAAAGACAGTCATGTGGCCAAAACATTCAACACACTCATGGAAATTCCTTTTCCTCTTTTTTGAGAGACTAAGTCTTTACATTACAGATTCAAGACTAAGGAAGAGATTTATTTAGTGACAATCTGACTTCTTTGTGGGTCAGATCTTAGTCACCCATATTTTCTCGTATAAGGTCCACTCTCTGTTTAGTGTATGAAGACAGATTTCTTGGGTGAAACTGACTCCAATGTGGGTCAGCCCTCAGTAACCTTTCCTGAATTCCCTACTTAATCTAAACTCACTTACTCTACAGAGAAGGAGAAAAAACGTTGAAATGTATTTTGTGTACATATTTCAGGCTTATCACTTGAACTGCATCATCTTTTTGTTTAACTCAAATCATTACCTATATCAGATCCATGAATACAAATCCAGAGAAAGAGGCAGAACAACACCCCTCATCCTAGAAAGAAGTGTTAAGGTTAATACAGTCAGACCTGTATTAAGCAGGGTGACCATTTAGTACAGGTGTCAAAGAATAGGGGTAATGTAAAAAAACATTAAAAAATGCCATAATTGGTATAAAATTGGGACTTTGACAGCTGACCACTTAATCCTGGGCGACTGCTTAACACGGGGTGACTACTTAATACTGGGTGACTGCTTAATCCTGGGTGACTGCTTAACATGGGGTGACTACTTAATACTGGGTGACTGCTTAATCCTGGGTGACTGCTTAATCCTGGGTGACTGCTTAACACAGGGTGACTACTTAATACAGGGTGACTGCTTAATCCTGGGTGACTGCTTAACAAGGGAGTGACTACTTAATTCAGGGTGACTGCTTAATCCTGGGTGAATACTTAACAAGGGAGTGACTACTTAATACAGGGTAACTGCTTAATCCTGGGTGAATGCTTAACATGGGGTGACTACTTAATACAGGGTGACTGCTTAATCCTGGGTGACTGCTTAACACTGGGTGACTACCTAATACAGGGTGACTGCTTAATCCTCCCTTGGATGAACAGGGCATATAAATTCTAATAAGAAAGACTGAAGAAATTAGCAATCCCTCCAAGGAAACAGATCAATACAAAAGACAGTCCAAGAAGAATTGTCAGACAGTGACTACAAGGCATTGACAGTGAAGTGATGAGCAGGTGAGGTTTCGTTATTGAAAAAAAGGTGCTATAAAACAACAATGACGTAAAATGTTTTGATCTTAATTGAGATCCACTTTAATTAAGGTGCATTTAATGAATGCAATTCAATTAAAACTGCATTTAAGAAGTTCATTGTTAGTTTCCTATAATAAGGTACTCCTAAACAACAACAAAAAGAGATTTAAGGTGGTTTACATAAGTTTAACCCTTTAACTCCCATAATACCAAATTCTCTCAGGTACAGAGTGGCTATTGCAGGATTGGGCTCTACTTCTCTAGAAGTCTTTCACCTATAAAAAAACAACAACAATCCTACTTCAAATTCTAGTTGTATAAACTTTGAAATATCAAAATAAATGTTCTTGCAAGTTATATAAAAAAAACTTGTTTGAGTGGCTTTAACTTGTATTTGACTAAGGAAAATGCAACTAACAACAAATTATGAAATATAACCTTATATCTGTTAATAGATTTGAAGACAAAATTCTCTGAAGATTGACACCAAGTTAAAAATATTTTCAAAATTTCAACATATGTTGTGTGGCTAGATTCCAAAAATTTATCATTGCAAAAGTTTTTTTGCAACAGCATTATACTACATGCTAAAACAGCTTGCCCATGTGGCACGAAAGTTTTGCAGTTTCTTAACTCTTTAACTCCCAAGATCTCATTAGTAATTCTCCTTACTGTCTGCCATATAGTTCTTGTGATGCTAGCTTAGAGAATTTGGTATTGGATCAACTAATAATCTCCTAGTCAATATTTTTCTTTATTCTCACCACTTGTCTGCTTGATATTGTATTGAAATTGTAAGGAGAAATTCAGTCTTAGTCACTCATGAGAGTTGAAGGGTTAATTTTGCAGTTTTTGTGGTTTTTTCCCGTGATTACAAGAAAATAGTTTCAGCAAAAAAAAAAGTACCGCAAAAGTTTTTCCTGAAAAAAATTTACTCCACTATAAATAAACCCAAATGCTAACAGTAAGTGATAATGAATTCAATTCATCACTGGAGCAATCAATCACTTTAGGGCACTAGATGTAATTGTAATAGAATGACAATGTTTACTGTATTTTGTTTTACATATGCATAGTATTGTGCATAGTATTGTTTTAAAATCTGTATCTCAATTATTGTCCTCAATACAATCCAAAATCCCCAACCCAGTCCACTAAATTGTTTAAAAAAGAAAAATCTGAAGCCTGGGCCTTAATCTTTGAAGCATAATATGTAGCAATTTCTTAAAAATTCTTGAGAGTAATTTGGGAACAAAGAGGAAATGTCTACAAATTTATACATCTCTAGGCAAAATCTATCTTGATCTGCCAGCCTATTTTCCTTTTTCTCGATATATTACAGAAACAGGCCTTTAAATAATTTTGCTTACCTTCCTGAATAATTCATTGCCATTTCTTCCTAGAGGATCAAAAACATCAACCTTCTGTCTGTTTCCTTTTTGTCATCATTTTAGCTTTGTTTGCTCCTGAATGAATATAAACAATGACGCACTTCCACTAAGTTTTTGAGAACAATTTTGAGAATTCTACTAGATAGTTTAATGTAAAGTGATATGAAAATAATATGATTATCTCGAGTAAAATTATCAGCCAATGGATAATTCAACTCTTTTCCCTGAAGATATCCTTGAAGAAATGTAGGGAGCTACTATTTTTTGCTACAGTCTGTCGCACAAAAAACCCTCTTCTTTCTGTTGTCGTCACACACCATATTCTGGAAGGGAGTCAATTAGTTGGTCAATCACTCAATCAGTTGGTTTGTCAATCAATCAGTCTGTCAGTCAATCAATCAGTCAGTGGGTCATTCCATCAGGTTTCAAAAAATATTACTGCCCCTGGCAGATAGGAACTTGATGATAAACAATCAGTTATACTCCATGCCAAGGAGACAAAATCTGAATTGACCTCCTTAGTAAACTCAAATGTTTTGGAAATCTTCAGGGAAAAGACCTAAAATTATCCAGAAGCTGATAATTTTTATTCAGTGATCATATCATGTTCATAAGTTTACCTCAAACAAAATTTTTTTTATGATGCTTTGTTTCTTTTACGCTATTTTTTACTCTCAATATTGATGCTTGTCCCTGGAAAGCTTTTCTTAAGGAGCTGAGGAAGGAGTTAAGTGATAAAAAATCACCTGAATGAGTTTACTGACCTTTAAATAACAGACTGTTTTGAATCTCCAAAGAGGTCGGGGGTCCATAATTACTCTGTTGAAAATTATGAGGGCAGAGATCACTTATTAAGTATATATTTATGGAAGTTCCAGGGGGCTGGGGATTACACAAAAAACCATCCATGGGGGAAAGGGAATTTCCAGGAAGCACCTTAACCTGTCAGTTGTAATTCATGTAGCCTTAGATGGATGAAACCAGTTTTGTAATTCTACTGCATGTCTAAAAATGAATAATATAATATTGTCAATTAAAGTTTTTACTTTTGCCTGCTTATATATTAATTTTCGAATCGAAGATGTAGAGTTTACAAGTCTATAATATTTCTTTATCACAATTCATAACAAAGAAATAAATCACAGCTTTTATGCATCCGTAAATGTAGAAGAACCCCTTTAGAGCTCAATGAACACCTATGTAGCCTTAAACTTGCAGCTGAGCTTCAATTTTTCTTTGAAAAGGTGCGTAAGTCTTACCATGTGAGAAGTAAACAAGACTTCCTATAATTCAAGTCTCTGTACACTTCTGCATCTTATCCTGCCTCGAGCCTTCAAGAAAAGTGAGCTTACGTCGGAAAAATGGCAAGAAAGATCTTTAAAACGCCAGAAATATAGAACATGCTCTGGTAAAACGAGTGTGCAACGAAGCTTTGGTCCCAGGAACTTCTCGGTTTTCAGAAATGCCGCTATATCCCCTGGGAACGAAACTGTGTCCCAAGGCGGTACTCAATCAACTTAAGTAGTCTCTCTACTGCATGCCCTTGGAAAGACTACAGTGACGGGGAAAGGCATTTCCTTTTGAGTTCTTGAACATGTAATGTTAATACTATGAATAAAAATTCAAATTGATTTTTATCGATAAATGGCATCCGAGGAAACACTAACTACGAAAATAGAAAATTAACTGATAAATAGATATTTTTGAAACAAGTTTGAAACACTTACAATTATTATTTAATACATTCTTCATGTGAGCGATTGTTAGGTCACTATCTCGTACATTCTCAGTTTACTTCTGTATTCAGTTATTACGTTAGTATCTCGCGTATTCTCAGTTTTCATTTGTATTCCCATCGTTACGTCAGTATCGCGTGTTACGTCAGTATCGCGTGTTACGTCAGTATCGCGTGTTACGTCAGTATCGCGTACATTCTCAGTTCTCTCCACTAATCCATTGTTACGTTATCTCGCGCGTTCTCATTTTTCTCCTGTATTCCGTTGTTACATTAGCATCTCGCGTATTCTCATTTTTCTCTTCATTCAATTGTTACGTTCGTATCTCGTACATACAACAACAATCAACAATACAATAAAAACAACACTTTATTTAGACACGTAACGTCTAGGTACTGTACGAGCTCGTTCAAAATACGTACGCCTATATTCTTAAAATATAAAGATTCACGTAATTTACAGAGTTGAAAATACAAAGCTTAAAAATTTACCATAATCTAATACATTGTAACTAATTAACTATCAACTAAATATCAACACTAAAAATCAAATATATACAGTGAAATTTAAAATCTGATAAAATAATGGTGGAGTTAGGAAAGCAAAAAATTTAAAGTCTAATGTTCTAAGTCTACTCTTAAGCCTGGTTTTCGCTAGCGACGCAAGCACAGACAAAAGCACAAACGCAAGCATAAAGTTTATATGCCACGTCGAAAAGCACAAGCACTAGCACAAAAAAAAAATAATTCAATCCTTGTGCTTGCGCTTGTGTCTATGCTTGCGTCGAGGCCATTTTTTACGGTGAAATGAGAGTTATGCTTGGGTTTGTGCTTACGCTTAGGCTTGTGTCGCTAGTGAAGACCAGGCTTTTGAATGGGCAACAGATGGCCTGTTTCACACTTGAAGGCAGACTAGACTGGTACAAAGCTTCGTACTGATGTAAGTAAATGACTTTTTATATAGTTGAGGTTTAATTTAGCGCACATAAATTAATACCATTACCACTAAGATTGGTATTGCGTTTCTCTAACGCTAAAAAAACTCCTTAATGTACTTTGGACCGTTGTTATTAACACATTTATACAACAGTGTAAAAGATCGCTGTTCTCTCTTGTGCTCTAGCGTTGCCATGTTAATAATACGTAACAGATCCTCAAGCACATTCTCAGTTTTCTCCTGTAGTCGATTGTTACTTTAGCCCTTTAACTCCCATGAGTGACCAAGACAGAATTTCTCTTTACGATATCGATACAATGTCAACCAGGTAAGTAATAAGAATATAGCAAAATATCAATTTAGGGATAATAAGTTGATCCAGTACTAATTTCTTTGAGCTAATATTATAAGAATTGTATGATTGACATTTAGGAGAATTACAAATTTGATCTGGGAGTTAAAGGGCTAGTACCTTGCGCACTCCTAGCTTTCTCATGTGATGGATCTTTACGTCAATATCTCGCAAATTATTGGTTTTCGCCTGTGATGGATTGTTACGTAAGTATCTCGCGCATTCTTAGTTTTCTGTTGCATTCTACTGTTACGTTAGTAGTATCTCGCGCATTCTTTTTTCTGCTGTATTCCATTGTTACGTTCGTATCTCGCGCATTCTCAGTGTTCTATTCTGTAAGCTACTTTCAAAGTGTCTCCCCCACCCTCAGATCCCTCTTATAATATTATACATAAAAAGATTTTTTCATTTGTGATGAGCTGAGAGAAATGCAGTGTTCATGTAATACAATGCACAAGAGAGGTACAACAGCGCACATTATAGTTAATGTGGTGCAAATTAAATTGCCAAACGGCGGCTTAAAATCTTGAAAACACGAAAAGCAAAAAACAATTTAATAATATTGTTCTAATTTAAAAAGGTTGTCTTGACCGAACGCACAATGACATTTGCAGGGTAGTATCTCACGCATCACCAGTTTCGTCGTGGGATCGATTGTTACGTTAGTACCTCGTACGTTTTTAGTATTTCCTGTGTTCGATTGTTACTCAGCAATAGGTCTATGAACTCGAAATTTTTATCGCGTGAAAGTTGAAGTCTGAATCGACTAGCATACACACTGAATCTGGAGTGTATAATCTGGTAAATCTATTCGTCTTTCAAAACTTTACACCATGACAGACCGGCTCGTGTTTCTGTACCGTTGTTTTTGTTAATAATCACCAACCGTGGGTCCACTCATCCCACTCACTGCCTGTTGTGGAATAGATAGCGAGTTGCTTAGCCGTTCAGATTGCAGTATTTGGGTTGGTTAAAACATCGTGTTTCTAGACTAACCCCTCAGCACAAAAAGGGAAAGAAAAACAAGTATTCAATGGTAGGAAAAGAAGGAAGTCGAGAGAAACTTCTACAGCAATGAATTTCAATAGTTAACCTCAACTACTCATGGGTGGATAACTAGAAATATTAAAGAAAATAAAAAACGCGACGAGTGCACTGTTTAGTTATATAAGAACGCGCACTTCTCGAGTGTTCTTCAAAATTCCTAAGTGCTTATGTAACTCAACAATGCTGGAGGAACAAATTTTCTTATTTCTTTTATAAAATGAATCTTGAATTGCGTGTGCTCGTACCGATGACGTAGGCTGCGTGCATTATATCTCAACAGTGCACTCGTGTGACGTAAGGCGCGTGGTTTGTGGAAATACAAGGAACTTGTTCTGACCAATCACGGCGCGCGCATTTCTCTGTACATTTTAAAATGTATGATAACTTCCATGCCGCTGCTGTTCCACGCAAAGACTTGACGTCAAAAAAAGTAAAGATTGCAAAAAATTGAAAAAAACCGAAAAAACCGAATGGTATTGAAACTGTTAAAGAAAAACACCACACCGGATTACAAGAATATGAAAGTCAGGAAAAGATTTGTAAAGTTTACAAAATAAAATTTAAGACGTTTTCTAATAGAACTTTTCAGCCCCCAATTCAGCTAAGGTGGGTCATTTTTTGCGGAATGTCCACTGAATCAAAATTCCACCCAGGGCGAGGCTTCTTATATCGTTTTACGATTCTGTGTGCGGCGAAGCTCCGTGTGAAGAAAACTATTTTCCAGCCCAAGCCTCTCGCGACTTCGCGGTTCATCGCCTCTGTGCACACCGAACCGTCACCCGCGCAAGTTAAGGTTTTATCAACTAGAACATTGAGTTCCATTCTAGAAATTTCACTCAGTTTGGTTGAATGATACTGCTTGTATCTATTCTCATCCCTTCACCTTGTATAGTGCGTAAATGGACCACGATTCTTGTCTGGTTTCAATCTCTAATCACAATTGTTTGTTTCAGGACGCTCTCTTTCAGGTTTTCCGTGTCTACGTCTGTGTTTGTCAAGATTGGCATTCAACAGCAAACAAACTTCTGATCATAGTGTCATGTTTCCCTAAGAAAATAATGAAACCTGACAACGACTCAGCGATAAAACTTGATAATATTATGTTATCACCGTCATGCTTCTTAAGCGCAACTGAGTGACATCGCCGACGATCATGTGACCGTGGCTCATCTCACGCGGGCCTCCTGGGTTACCCAAAGTCCACAGAGCTGAGGTCATCAAAAAGGAACATGTATTCAAAGAAGGATAAGTGGTTCTTTATCTGTTCGGATTTGTTGAATGTTTTCAGGTAAGTTTAGACATCATTAGAAGCTTCACTTCCCAATAAGGACTTGGAAGGAAACACTAAATCCTCAATCCATTGGCACTGAGTTGGAACGGCCTTTTAAAGCCCTTGCCAACCGAAGTAGTGAGAACTTGAAATTACCTTACTCAGATCACGTATATACGTCGAAAGCTATATGCGTTTGGTAGATGGCCAAATTATATTGGAAAAGCTGTCAGTGATTTCTTACCTTTGAAATAACTTATTAAATAGCCTTCGAAAGTAGGAAAAGAGGAGTAAGGAAGAATGAACTTTGGAATTCAGAAGCACGTGGCCGCGGCATCTATTGTTCTAAGCGGGAGAGCTTTAGATGTATTACGTTTAAATGAACTGCGGCTTTGAAAATTTGAAAGAAATGAAGATCGATGTATCGATTGATTTAACTTTTAGGACTTGGTGACCGTGAGGAAAGAAAGGACGGAACTAACTCCATCCTAATCCTTGTGCTCTTTAATTCAGACGGTGAGTATTGTGTAATTAGCTGCCTCATATCCGTTTGTAGTGTAGCACTCTTTGGTGTTGATGAAGGAGAAAAACCATCAACCGCGGATCAACTAAGGAGTACGATGCATGAGCACCTACACTGTAGAATCAGTAGAAAAATGAAACCACGTTAAAAACTAGAAGCATCCTTTATCGCCTTCTTCTCAGTTATAATTAATGCAGATGTATTCAGTTTCTTTTCTCTTTGTTCACTTAAGCAAACTTTGTGCTCATTGGGCTGTAAAATCATTTCGGTTCTTAAAATATTGTAAATGTGATTTGCAGTGCACTCTTTGTTCCGATCACAGTTAACTTGACTCGTTCTTCTTTGTGTCAAATGTTGACCTACTTTCATTCATCAACAGGGTTTGAAAGAGATACTCCGCACTGTGCTTGAGGATTATGGCTTCTGTTGTCAGTGTTAGATTGCACCGGATTGGGACCCAATATTAACCGATGAATTACCGACGATTACTGCAAAATTGATCTTGGCTGACGGAGATAGTTTTGTGGAAGTAATGATTAAGGAAAGGGTCGAACAAAGTTACCGTCGACCAAACGCCATAACGAAATTAGTTGTTCCCAGTCTCTGCTCCAAAACGCTCACATGATGACATTGACCAAAGTTCCCGGTTATCTACTCCCGCGACTCACTGTTATGTTCAAGACGACAGGTAAGCAGACATGTGTTGTTTTTGTCTTTTGCATGTAAGGATTTTGTCGGCGCTTTTTCACTTAAAGTCGAATTCCAAGTCGAAAAACGAATGAATCCTTTTTGAACGTTTGCGGCAAGGAAAATTGTCGAACAAAGTGCGAAGACACATTCGTAGCTGCTCGTGCGGGATTTGTTAACTAAAACGTCAGCATGTAAAGAACTTTAATTTTTCTATTCGATGAACATTTCTGCTTCCTTAAAAGTACTTTTCCAAGTGCATACTTATCCTCGCGTGTCAAGAGATTATATTATGTTTAGGTGTTAATTGTAAAAACATTGAAGGCTGAAATGTACAAACATCCTCAGTTCGGCATGGCGTTCTAAAATTGGAAAATTCAAGCGGGCGACAGAAATAATTAACATAGATACAGGCCAATATGATAGCTGTAGAAAGCCTATTCAGTTTCTTTTACGTGTCAGCCGTTCGAAGTGATGAAATGGGTGCAAGAAACCTGTTTAAATAACCCAGACAAATTAAAAGTTTGAAGACATGTCGCGTGGAGGTCGCACTTGATTGAAAAACGTGGAGCACAGGCATTCATGACAATTTGGGATGCTTCTATTAAAGAAACATAAGATATCAATCTTTTGGATTCTCTATTGCTCCATGTTTGATCCAAAGTACTTAAAGAAACTTATTATGATAAAATGCATCTTTTGCTGTGTATATTCAGACATGGAGAAACCTGACGGTCCGGACGAACGCAGCCGTGGCATGTTGCAAGAACTCACGGAAGCTCAGGTACTGTTTAGTTTGTTATAAATTTAATTTCATAGATGATTTGTAAAGTTATTTGGAAAATTTACGAGATTTACTTTACATCAGAAACTAGAGGTACAGTAAATTACCTTTATGAAACTACAAAGGACAAAGGTATCAGTTATACGATCCTAGACTAAGGTTAGATTGTATCTAGATATAGTTTTATCAGTATTGCTGTTTGATTTAAAATAGCTAATTTTTTATTGTTATACTTTTTGATCCTATTTTTATTTGTATTTTAGATTGGTTTTAACCTATAAGTTTTGTTTGATGAATTTATTTATTCATCTATTTTTATTAATTCTTTTACTTATTTATTTTAAGTGATAGATATGGTTGTCTATTTGAACCTAAAATTGTAAAAGTATTTCTTTTTAATTTACTGGAGGAGTCATCTCACCAAAATGAAAAATGAATCTATAGAGTGACCCAATGAATGCTTCAACAAAGGCTCTGATTTGACCACCAAGGGCACAGCATCTACCCAAGCCTTAATATTAATTCCAATCTTACCAAGCTCTACAAATTTCTCACAACACTTCTAAAATTCTGAGTGAAAAGATGCACTACATTGCGACAAAAGAATCTGGTAAACTGAGTAAATTTTGGTACTCAGACTGATTCATTTGGTTTTCATTGCATTGAAACTCTGGTTTCCAGTAATTTGAATTTTTTTTTATTTTTAAACAGGAGAGAATTGTCAGAGGAGAACTCTACCCAAACTATCAGGAAGCCTTGGCCTTTTTGGGCAAAGCTAAAGAGGCATTGAGATTTGCCTCATATGTGCTGGATATGATGGAACGGAAAATTCCACCTGAACCAGATCCTCAACCTAAGAAAAGGAAAAAAGACCAACCAAAAAAGCATGGTGTGTAGCTGACATAATTAACACCTTTCTTTATTTCCCATTTGCAATAAGACAGGTTTTAGGTGACTATTGCCAATAGATGTGGCCAATTTAACACCCAGCCATTTTCAAAATCAGACCTTCCTCTCAACAAATGCAGTAACACGCACCACAGTAAGGGCATTTCCTATGGTAGATCTTCCTTTGTTGTATCTCATGCCCTCTTTGTGCATTGTGTTCACCAGCACTTACATGCAATTTGGCACCGAAAAGAAACTAATAGGCCATATTACAGTTGTGTACATAGTTGCCATGCCTTTGATTTAGAGTGAGGCTGAAGGTGACCTTGCTGTAATAGAGACCAGTACCTAGTTAGCATAACAACAAGGCAATTTACATTTGAAAAGCAGCAAGGTTTGTATCATAACAAGGTCACTCTTAGCCTCACTCCTGTTAAAAGGCTTGGCAACCAAGTGCGCAACTGTAAAATGGATTATTCCCCTTTAACAGTTCCATTGTAGTTTAATCTTAAAAGTTGTAAATGATTTGGGGATAGAAACAGGTTTTTCTTGTATCCCTACTATTTAAGAAAGTGAGAGAGGAGGGGGGTGGGGCTTATTCAAGAGGGGTGCTTATTTGATATTATGGTTAAGGGGGTGGGCACTTATTTGGGGTTGTACTCCTGTTCTTAGCAGGCTTTATTTTTGTAACACCACATTTTTATCCAGGGTTGGGGTCTATGCAAGCTCAATTAATATTCTTTCTTTTTTATTTTCTTCAGATTAATACAAAGTGCATTATAAGTGGCTTCGCTGCAAGAAATATTTACTAAGTCTTATTATTTAGTTGTTTAAAATGCTTTATTTGTGTTCAAGCTGTAGGTTAGTGGCAGAAGTGATTTTAGTAGTATTTGCTGCCATGATTTTTAGAGAATGTACTTATGACCAGCTTTTGGCTGTGATTTTTCTGTACTGATTTTTCTATTAACTATGGCTGAGCTAAAAATTAATGTTTTTTTCAGTCTCATAACTGTAAGTTAGGTGCTTAAGTGCTGAAGTGCTTTTAGTATTATTTGCTGCCATGATGTTTGAGAATGTACTTATGACCAGCTTTTGGATGTGATTTGTCTGTACTGATTTTTCTATTAACCATGGCTGAGCTGAAAAGTAATGTTTTTTTCAGTCTCATAAACTGTAAGTTAGTTGCTTAAGTGCTTTTAGTAGTATTTGCTGCCATGATGTTAGAGAATGTACTTATGACCAGCTATGGGCTGTGATTTTTCCGTACTGACTCAATAAAATATGGTTTTGCTTTGAAATTATCTCTTCTCAGTCTCATGAACTGTAAGTTAGTCAGTGGAAGTGCATTTTGAATCTGCCATGATTGTACTCATTTCCTACTGAAGGGTATAAGGCAACACATGCGTACTTTGTACTCTACAAAATAATCATTGAACTGGAAAAAAGCAGTTGCCCATGTGGAAGACCTTATGGCACAATGTTAGTGCACTTAACTATGTTTTTTATTGCTCTGAAGAAGGGCTAATGCTTAAAACATCAGCCTTTTAACTCTTTATGGTGGCCAATTTACGTTTTCAACTCAGTTGTTAACACCAAATTATCTGTTATACTCTTCCACCAATGCAGCACCACAGTTTCTTTAGAAACTAACCCCATTTATTCATTATGTTTTTAGAAGTTTGTGTTCAAGACCTTGCTGGGTTATTGTGTTGTGTTTTTTGCCCAAACACTTAACTCTCACAGTGCCTCTCTTCACCCAGGAGTACAAATGGGAACTGGTGAACTGTTAAGGTAGCCTGACAAAATACTGGGGGGAGGGGGGAGGGGGGAGGGAGGGAGGCATAACCTGCAATGGACTTGATTCCCATCCACTGGGATTGTAACTTTGTGCTACAGAAACTGGGATAAGCTTGCAGCCAGATGGTGTAAGTGCAGACCTTTTAAAATTCTGTTAATCTGACAAATTTTACATTTTACTTTCCTTATGTTGCAATTTTTAACAATGTGATATCCCTTTATTTCCATGTATGCTGCTTTTCACACATGCTTCACACATGTTGGTTTAATATTTTTATCCGAGTTGTATACTTATATCACAACTGAATTTTTGCCTCAAATATTTGGCCTCGATCCATCTAGTACATAAAAAAATGATTTCGCTCTTGATCGCAGAAGTTCCGAAAAAAGTTATATACTCCAGCGGTTGAATGAACTGTTGTTTTAATAAAACGGTCAGCATATATCCACAAACATTACTAAGAGAATTTAAAAATGGAATAACAGCTTAATCTTTGTAATTTGATGCACTGTTTGTTCGTCGGGCGGATCGACTTCCATTCTCGGGCGGATCGACTTCCATTCTCGGGCGGATCGACTTCCATTCTCGGGCGGATCGACTCCCATTCTCGGGCGGATCGACTTCCATTCTCGGGCGGATCGACTTCCATTCTCGGGCGGATCGACTTCCATTCTCGGGCGGATCGACTTCGGGCAGATTGTCTTTCGGGCGGACCGACCGCAATCGCGCATTGTCAATTTTCTCAATTTTTGTAATGGACTTTTGCATAAGTATTTTGTACATTCTCAGTTTTCTCTTGTAATGGACTTTTTCATTAACGTGGTAGGACACCATGTCCTACCACGTTAACCCACATCTACCTAAGGTAACTATGTTCTATCACGTTAACGTACATCTACCCTAAGTTAACCATGTTCTACCACGTTAACCCACATCTGCCTAAGTTAACCATGTCCTACCACTTTAACCCACATCTGCCCTAAGTTAACCATGTTCTACCACGTTAACCCACATCTGCCTAAGTCAACCATGTCCTACTACGTTAACTCACATCTACCTTAAGTCAACCATGTCCTACAACGTTAACTCACATCTACCCTAAGTCAACCATGTTCTACTACGTTAACCCACATCTACCTAAGTCAACCATGTCCTACTACGTTAACTCACATCTACCCTAAGTCAACCATGTCCTACAACGTTAACCCACATCTACCTTAAGTTAACTATGTTCTACCACGTTAACCCACATCTGCCTAAGTTAACAATGTTCTACCACGTCAACCCACATCTGCCCTTACTTAACCATGTTCTACCACGTTAATCCACATCTACCTAACTTAACTATGTTCTACCACGTTAACCCACATCTACCGAGTTAACCATGTTCTACCACGCTAACCCACATCTGCCCTAAGTTAACAATGTTCTACCACATTAACCCACATCTGCCTAAGTTAACTATGTTCTACCACGTTAACCCACATCTACCATAAGTTAACTATGTTCTACCACGTTAATCCACATCTGCCCTAAGTTAACCATGTTCTACCACGTCAACCATCATCTGCCCTTAGTTAACCATGTTCTACCACGTTAACCACCATCTACCCTAAGTTAACCATGTTCTAACCCGTGAATCCACATATACCCTAAGTTAACCATGTTCTACCACGTTAACTCACATCTATCCTAAGTTAACCATGTTCTAACACGTTAACTCACATCTATCTTAAGTTAACTATGTTCTACCACGTTAACTCACATCTATCCTAAGTTAACCATGTTTTACCACTTTAATCCACATATACCCTTAGTTAGCCATGTTCAACCACGTTTTTTTGTATCTACCCTAAGTTCACCACGGTCTTCCACGGTTAACACCTCTTTACCCCAACTTAGCCACGTTCTGTGATTTTTTAAAACTAAACCAAGGGGTAGCACTCTGGGAACAGTTGTTATAAAACATGTTTTACTCCCTAACGCTTTTTGTTAACTGTCGTTGATTTCTTAGAGGAGTTTCACAAGTGAATACTTAGCGCCTATTTCCCCAAATGAGATTGCTGCACTAACTCCTCTATTTTTCACTAATTATTTTTTAGAGTTGTGATCGGACAATATAATCGGACAGTTGGCTGTAATCGGACACCTGTAATCGGACATTTGAAGAAGCCAATCAAACTAAGTCCACTTAGCTAAATCCACCAATTACAAAATTGATTACAATAACCATAGCAACAACCACTTATCCTAGGAAAAACTGCGGCAATTCCAAAATGGAGAAATCTTTAGCTAGACATTATTTACATCGGAGATATTTGTTCTAGATGTATTTATTTTTCGAAAATAGTGATGGTTATGATTAATTCATAACAGAACTTCGTATCGTCCAATTGTGCCTGTTATCACACTTGTAATTTACAAATCGGGCTCCCGCTTCACAGTCGGCTGATTTTGTTAATCGCTCGTATGATAACAGACCGAACTTGACTCCACTCAGTCCTATTAACTTTATGAATAAGACGCCATTAGCAGTATCGTTATAAATAGTGAAACTCTTATCAGTTGTCACGCCTCAGAGTAAGTGAGATGAATTTCGAAGAACGTGGCTAACTTGGAAAATATTAGGGTCAACACAGCAAAGCGAGGCTAACTTGGGGAAAGTGAGGGTAAAGGAGAACAAGGTCATTTAAGCATAGATGTGGGTCAAAAAGATCATAAAATGAGGCTAACAAAAAGCAAGTGAGGGTAAAGGTGGCTAACGTAAAGCAGGTGAGAGTTAACGCGGTAGAAAATGGTTAACTAAGGGTAGATGTGGGTTAATGTGGTAGAAAATGGTTAACTTAAGGTAGATGTGGGTTAATGTGGCAGAACATGGTTAACTTAGGGTAGATGTGGGTTAACGTGGTAAAACATGATTAACTTAAGGTAGATGGGGGTTAACGTGGTAGAACATGGTTAACTTAGGGTAAATGGGGGTTAACGTGGGAGAACATGGTTAACTTAGAGTAGATGGGGGTTAACGTGGTAGAACATAGTTAACTCAGGGTAGATGTGGGTCAATGTGGTAGAACATGGTTAACTTAGGGTAGATGGGGGTTAACGTGGCAGAACATAGTTAACTCAGGGTAGATGTGGGTTAATGTGGTAGAACATGGTTAACTTAGGGTAAATAGGGGTTAACGTGGTAGAACATGATTAACTTAGAGTAGATGGGGGCTAACGTGGTAGAACATAGTTAGCCAATGATAAATGTGGGTTGACGTAGTAGAAAATAGTTAACTTGGGGTAGATGTGGGTTAATGAGGTAGAACACGGTTAACTAAGGGCAGATGTGGGTTGACGTGGTATAACATGGTTAACTTAGGGTAGATGTGGATTAACGTAATAAAACTTAGTTAACTTAGGGTAGATGTGGATTAACGTGATAAAACTTAGTTAACTTAGGGTAGATGTGTGTTAATGTGGTAGAACATGGTTAACTTAGGATAGATATGGGTTAATGTAGCAGAACTTCGCTAACTTACGGTAGATGTGGGTTAACATGGTAGAACATACTTAACTAAGGGTAGATGTGGGTTAACGTGGTAGAACATGGTGAGCACAGGGTAGATGTGGGTTAATGTGGTAGAACATGGTTAACTAAGGGTAGATGTAAGTTAACGTGGTAGAACATGGTTAAATTAGGGTAGATGGTGGTTAACGTGGAAGAACATGATTAACTTAGGGTAAATGGGGGTTTCATCATTTATTATAGCAAACGATTTACAATTGGAGCAGAGGGCGGCTAAATGCGCAGGCTATGCAAGTGCGATTTATGTACGCGGTTTGGAATTTCCCAGTAAAGTCAAGGAGAGGAAATCAGTTCCCCAAGTGCGCACAAGATCAGGCAGAATGCCGTAGTTTCCGACGATGATGAAGACCTACAAATTGCAGACCTTGAGCTGGAGTTGGCTGAGCTCGACCTAGAGGTTATGATTACAAGGTGTGACAGCTTTTTGGTCACACAATTTCCTGTTGTCACATAAGTTTCTGTTTCCTATCTACTTTAGTTTGTGTATTTATTGCGGTAACTCTTTGCTCTCATGTTCAACAGTTATTATTGTGCTTAAGCGTATTTTAGTTTGTTGACTTCCCTTGTACATTAGTGTTACTTTTTCCAGGAATTTCTTCTTCGTTTATTGTTCGGGCTAATATATGAGTAAACTCGTAAATCTCAAACGTAAACCTGTTGTAGCCGCTGTTGTGGAGCCAACAGTTTTGGCTACCTCACATTTATATTTTCAGCGAATGTAATAATTACCATCCATGGAGATCACAGATGTGATGCCTTGTTTTTGTTCGTTTGTACTTTGTCTTATGTTTTGGCGATACATATGAAATGAATTACGCTCAGCAGTTAGAAATCTCTTTTTGGTCAACCCTTTCACTCGGAGATGGGGGAGGTACTCTTTCAAATTCTCGACATATATGTGCCACCTGATATTCTTCAATCCTGACCTTATTTCAGACCAAAATAAGGCATTTTCGTCACACATTTTCCATAACCATTTCCAGATATGGGTTCCAGAAATTGAACTTTGGGAATCCAATATACTTTTATGTAGCATAATAAAGCATAGCTCTCAAGTGGCTCACGTCGAACTATAATTTCATACACATTTAAATTTTTGATTTCGAGGTGGCAATTGCTGCTTTAAATAAATACCTACTAGATATACCTATCGATAGAGTGCCAACGAGCGATCAATTTGTGGTTTGATAAGGGGGTTTATGCTGAGGCATAGTTTTTTCCAATTGATAAAAGGGTTTTTAATAAGAGTAACATGGAAACTGTACTAAGGTTTTAAGGGCTTGGTAATATTAACCAAGTCATTTAATAACTTGAACATGTGAAAGGATGTGAATAGTTCTTGTTATTAATGTAACATTATAAAGAATAACATAACAAAGAATATGAATCGTGTTGTATTGTATAACTGTTGCTTTGAAAGAGCATAAAAAAACAACACTGAATTTTTCATTTACAATGTAACACGTCTTTTCATTGGCTTGAATAGTTCCTTCCTTGCAATTGGCTTAAACTGAGACATTTCTTACATCTTACACCTTACACCTTACACTTACACTTTCAATGCCGATCGAGAATTTTTTCGCATACACCATTCTTCGCGCGGCACTATTCTCTGCCGCCTCGCCAGCCGAGCGTCTTCGCTCGGCTGGCTCGTTGGCAATAAAATACATTATCTTTCCAGATATAATTTATCAGTCGTTCCCTTTGTACTCGCTTCAAACACTTTCCAACAGTGCACATTCTCGTGTCGGGGCACAGTTACAGCGCTGTTTCCGAACAAGTTTGAGAATAACCCCAATACAACGTGATTCACAATCTCGATTATAATGACCTCCGTTTCAGCCGTAGCGTGGTACTTTTCCTATGTTGGAAACTCCGTAGAATACCGGCCAAGATTGTCGCGGAATGGAATTTATTAGTAGAGAGATCGGAGTTTGAGCAGGGCGCGTGGCTTGGGAAACAGCTTTGAAATTTAATGAAATTGAAAAGCTTGTAATTTATAGAACAGTTTAGTATAGATTAGACAGTAGCCACTTAGGAGGCTAGCTAAGATTTGTGTCAATGAGCCTGCTAAACTTGCCTCTTAATGGCTTTTCCTGAAAAATAAGCATCTTCGCAGAGAGATATATAAATGTCCTTCCTTTGCATGAGCGAAAACCCTCTAAAGCATTCAACCGTGAGATCAGAGCAGCCATTCAACCTTCTTAGTCTCTTCAGTATTACATACGGTTATTGTACATCGAGCTTTTAGTCCTTTCCCAATTTCTACGTCTTTCATTTAGTTTAATTGTCTAGTTATGTAGGTCTTCAATAGCCGTGTACAAATAAAGTTATTTAAGTAGGTGTGTATCCATGCGTGTGTGTAGGAATGTATCTACATCCATGTGACCGTAAGAACTTCGCCTTAAGGGCATCATTTTCCGCAGTTCCATCAGGATCGCCGAGCCGCGACCATCGTTCGGCCACAAAAAACTAACAATAAGTGTTGCTATCACATCCAGCATGACCCAAGGAATATAGTTCGTTTTTTAAGATTCTTTTCATCCTTTCAGGTATGTAAAAGTATCATCAGAGGTTTTCCTATCTAACAAGTATATAGAACTTACGTAGTGAACTTCCGCATCAAAGACCAGCTCACGGAGATAACTAACTTCCATGGTGGCTTTTGAAGCATATCTGCTTAACTCATCGTTACTTTCGATGGAAGGTTTAGTTTTGAGAATCGTAGTCTGTTGTTTTAGGGCGAAAAAAATGATAGAGTTGATGTTGAAGCTACTTTGAATATGAAGTTGAAATTAAGTATGGTCAGCCAATTCCTTGAAGACCGATGATTCTGCAATCCATCTTATTCAAATCACACAGATGCACATCGAAAGCCGTAAGCACCAAACAAATTGCGAAATTATCTCGAGAAAGCGGTCAACAATTTCTCGACGGTGAAATGACTTATTAGATAACTTTTAAAAGGAGGGCAAAAGAGAGAAAGCAGATAGAAAACTAGAACATGTCTACAACAATGTGTACTAGTACATGTGGCCACGGCATGTACTGCATCGGTTTGAGAGATCGAGATCAACTGCCGCAGCTTTGAGAATTTGAAAGTAGCGAGCATCGCTGTGATCATAGGTTCAATTTTTAGTAGACTTAGAAATACAGATAGTGAGTAGGACATGACCAACTAATGCCTGATCACAGTGCCGATCATTAATAGTCACTAATGTCCATGTGCCATGGCGAGTAGTTACCAGCTCCTCGAGGAAGAAGAAGAAACTGCCAATCGTGGATCATTTCAGGACTATGAAACGTTACCAGTTACACAGAGACATCTTACGAGTATATATGATGTTAGGAACTAGAGAGATAATTTTTCGTTTGCTCTAGAACTAATCAATGCAGATTTATTTAGTTTCATTTTACTTCATCCTGATCTAAACGTTTTTGCTTCGAAAGGCGTAAAATTATTTTGGAAATATTCTAACTACTATTCGCAATGAATTGTTTGGTGCGATCACACTTAGCTTGACTCGGTATATGATGTTTTAATGATTACCAATCACTGATTTCTTGCACTCTGGTCTCTAAACAGGATTTGAGAGGGATACATGGCCATTGTTGTCAAAGGCTTGGGAACGAGTGTTGGTCGACCATTTACCACAAATTACTGGGAAGTGGAGCTTGAAGATGGCAGACAGCTTCGTCAATTCTATAATTATGATAATAATAATAATTAAGTCAACAACAACAAAAGAAAAACCAAAGAAACAAAACAAAAAAAAAGGGCTGGGTGAAGGTGTGACGATGACAAGGACTAGTTCCCAGATCTCGGTAAAGGTGACTCAGATTTAGTCATACCGTCTCCAACATCTACAAGCATTTGACTACAGGTAAACTCTCACAAATTGCTTTGTTATAAGTTTCTACCTTGTGCACGTTTTATTATATAGAGAAAACCTAATCGAAAAAGCAAATGAACCAGGTTGTCGAAGTTGTAACACGAAATAGTGGGAAGTGTAGAGGAAGTAACGAATTCACGTGCGACTGACAAGTGCCAACAATGTTTTGTGTAGGATTTGTTCATCTTGCATTACACATCGGTCAAATATTGAATTAAAACTCGAGGGATGACAAATGCCCCCGATAGATACGGGCTAATGTAACAGAGTCAAGTCAGGTTCTTAAATGTGTAAGTCAGCAGCTAATAAGTGATGTAAACACATGATCGTATGAACAAATCCCAAAACAATATCTCGCATAAGATGATTCCTCAGAAATAGAAAAAAGTGTCTACGAGTTCGCTGAAAATTTTCTTGAATGTCCCCCTTCAATCACTGCATAGAAAAATACCAAAAAAAAAAGGTTCACCGTCTTCGTAAAAGAGATATGTTTGGCTTAATCCTTACTCACTTGCTTTTACTGGTATACTATAAATTTTATAACGGGTCGTTCCATCGGTTTACATTACATCTCATCGGTTTGCGGTACATTACGTGTTGCTTGAAGCAAACGTTTGAGAGAAAAAGTTGAAAAAAAAAGAAAAGAAAAGAAAAACAAACAAACAAACAAAAAAAATGATATGTATATAGGCTAAAGTGTTTTAAAAAATATAATATACCTCGAGTAACGACTTTGTGCAAGCCTTTTTTTCATTTAGATCAATTTTTTCTTCGAAGGGAATAATTTATTACAACTTTGCACACGTGTTACGCAATTTTTTCCATGTCTACTACTACTGATATGCGCAGTACAGGATGCGCAGTGTAATACTAAGGGAATCACCTTGAGTAACGAGCAGCGAGTAAACACTCGTTTGAGACAACCACGAGCTCGAAACCTTAGTTTTGTGATTTCCATTGTGAAAGAAAGATGGCCCATAGAGTTCTTGGTTCCTTCACGATCACATTATTAAAGTTTTTTTTTTTCAGATCTTACTAACACACATGTCTCGCCCGCCTAAAATTCCGAAAGAACAGACGGACAACGAGGTAACATTTTGTGAACGTGTTGACGCTGTAGAAAGATGCATATTTGTTGTTAAAATGTGATCTAGACATTAATTTTTGTTTCATTTGAAGCTATAACCGCAGAGTTACGTCCATCATTCTGCACTAGACTTGTGGACGTGTTGAGGGGCGAATGCGCCCCTCCTCGAGTCAGAACAAAGGCTTACGGCAACAAATTTTTTAGGGTAGCGAGTTATTATTTTCTCCATGGGTTCATCAAACATTTGAATTATCGAAAAGCTGAGTTATCTTCCTTGATATTGTTGTTATTCTTTATATTTTTTTGTTTTGGTATCATTCCCAGCAACTTCTTCATTGCAATTTCATAGTTCATCAGGAATTTTCACCTTGCAAAAGTTGTGCTGAAAGAAAATTCCAACAAAAAAATCAACCAACAGGTCGTAATGACATTTATATAGTGGAATGAAAGAAAAAATATGAGAAGCAAGAAGAACCATCTACACATGTTTAGTCAAATACTGAATCACTCGCGCTACGATTTCAACTTTGCTGGTCCCAGCAGTATGTGGGACGCGTATCACATGCTAACCAGCCCACCATAATGAGTTCTCTGTAGCTCAGTGGCAGAGCATCAGAGGGGTGAACTGCAACAGTCTAGGGTTTGAATATTCCCGGGAGACTCAGTTTTTCTTTATCTCATGGTTTTGACAATACAAATGACACATTTCTTTATTTAGTGACTGACCTCAATTTACCATATCCTCCTATTTTGCTGGAAATAGACAGGATACTTGGCTATTTTGAACCCAGGAAAGACCCATTCAACTCTGTAGCTATTTTAGTGGTAGTGTATCAGAATTTGAGGTTAGAAGATTTGAGATTTGATTAATGGTGGAAACTCTTTCCTTACAAGTCTCATGCTCATGCCAAAATGTAAATCTTTCTTTAGTGCCCAAAAAATGTTTGGTCAGAATGACAATTTAGATAGTTTGTGTGTGTTCCTGGATTACTCATACTTACTTCGTTCAGCCAAAGAATTTTTTTTTCCACTTTTCTATTAATTTTTAACATTGTAGTTTGTTTCATTACATTGGAGACTTGCCATTGTTTTCCTGCAGGAAGAACATCAACATGGTGTCATTTATGATGAGCAGACACTCCTAACTTTAGTGGTACTATTAGCCTACCTTTATTTTTACAGGTATATGATTTACCATAAACTTATTAAAACAAGTTTTCCTGGTACTTTTGCTCTAAGGTACAGAGGAGTCTGAATGAGAGGTGGCAAGGGGATTCATCACTTGCTGCTTTAAAAAAATAATTTCCAACATGAAACTTTCTTTGACTGGTTTTTTACTCAGTAGTGGTTGAAAAGTCTACTGTTGTGTCAATTGCCTCCACAATATATTTTCTTTTAGTTTTAGCTATAGATAGAGAATTTATCAGGGGATACTTCTTTAAGGGCCATTCTAAAGCCAATTTCAGTGAACACGTCTTGAAAGTAATTTACTTTGAAGTGGTCAAAAATTGCAGCTGGGGGACCACTTAACTACCAAAGCTCAAATGATGGATTGAAGTTTGATCTTATGCTGACCAAAATCAATTCTGTGAGTGCATGATAGGGAGCTCAATTCAACCAATTAATGATTCTTCCCAGACTTCATACTCGGTTGTACTTGTTCTGTTTAATCAAATATGTCTTTAGGTTAACACTATATGAAAGTAACTTGTGGCATTATTTTATTCGTTTGTAGCGATGTTCTGTCTGAGAACAACTAGCCAGGCTCCTCAAAATTTCATCAGTGATGAATAAAGGTAATGTAAGAATTAGTGAACTTATTTCTTAAAAATACAAGGTCAACTCATATTTAAACCTGCCCTGTGACTTCTCCTTGTTTGATCAAATTGGAAAGACCTCAAAGAAGCCATTTTTCACCATGCATTACTCAATTAAAATTATAATAATAAATAAGGTGTAACTGCCTTTGTTATGGACAAAAATTTTATACCAATAAACACATGTGGGGGTCACCAAAGTATAGAAATATGTCTAGCTGGAAGAAGCAAATACTGTGTTTTCTTAAATAAGTTTCTATGCTCTAATCAGCACCCTCCCCCAATTAAGCTCCTGCCCACAAGCCAAATGAGCAAACAAGCACCCTGTTGGATGAGCACCCCTTTCTTCTCTCACTTTCTGAAATGGCAGGCATATATAAGGAAACTTGTTTCCCTTTTACCAATTCATTTAAAACTTTTAAGAAGCACCCTTTTGATCAAGGTCCCTCCTCCTGTTACACACCCATCCTTTCAGCTGCAATTTTAAATAGGTGCCAGGGGCTTATTTGAGAAAATACAATACTCAAGTTCTTAGTGGTCACCTTTTGATAACACCACATTTGAATACAGGGTTGCAATTCCTCTGAAATCAATTACTGTTTTCTTTTGATTTTTTTCAGGTTTTTATCAGCATCATACTAGTCAGAAGAATTTCTGAAAATGTATTTACTCTCCTTAAATTAACTTTTGAAATTGACTGTACTTATGACCATCTTTTGGGTGTGATGTTTATGTACTGTCTTTGAAATAAACTATGGCCTGGCATTGTTTTCAGTCTCATGATTAATATTTTTGTTGCCAAAGTTCTTTTTAGTAGTATTACTGCCATGATTTGATGGGTTGTACTTATCTTCAGCTTAAGCCTGTGACTCTTATGAAGACCTTGCTGGGTCATTGTGTTTAGTGTGTTTTTTGGCCAAACACTTTACTTTGACAGTGCTTCTCTTCACCCAGGATAATAAATAGGAACTGCTGAACTGTCATGAAAGCCTGACGAAATGTTGCAGGGGGTGGGGGGGGAGGGTGGGGGTGGAGTAGATGATCTGCTATAAAGTTGATTCTTATCCAATGAGATTAGCAAAGATTGAATGTAGGTCAATTTTTAGAGTTACAGTCATTCTCTTGTTGTCATGACTTTCATCATCCTTCAAAATGAATTTACCTGAATTTGTTCCACTAGTCTTCAAAAGAGATACAAACAACAGCCTCCATTTGGTGCCACAATTCAGGGAGTAGGAGGGGAGGTGGGGAATGGGTTTCACCTGCTATGGAGTTGATTTCCGTCCAGTGGAAATAGCAATATTCCTTGTGACTTTGTGTTACAGATGCTGGGTTAAGTTGCAACTGGATGGTCTGCATGGCTCACTTGAAATTCTGTTCATCTCATGAAGTTTACATTTTACCTTACTTGTGTAGCAATTTTTAACAATCTGATATTTCTTAACTTTCCATGTATTCTGCTGTATAGCTCTATCACTTCTCAAAGC